>NW_007578649.1:69921-75604 GCF_000690725.1 Stegastes partitus | reverse complement strand
CCATGTCTTGGTCTCGGTTTAGGTGGTCTCGACTACAACACTACAATGTACAATCATCTGTGATGCACAAATGCATTTAAGCAGCGTTGTTGCGAGGTGGCCTTGATCAAAACACGACTCATTCATTCTGACCAGCAGCGTTGTTGGGAACAGGCTACAAGCTGCACGGTGCGGGATGGGTGGCTTCTTAGTGAGTAAATAATTTAATTGTCTTAATGTTAATCCCTCTGACATGTGTTAATGTGCGCCCCGGATGGGCATCAGCAGCTGGCTGTGGTGGCGGACCGGAGGATCAGCTGGAGGAATCCGGGTCTGTGACATGAGGCTGGGACTGGGTCTCACAGTCTCCTCCTGCCTCATTGTTGGAAAATAATAAATTGAGTAATTAAACATGAGACAAAGTCTTTGATTTCCTCTTTGACATCCTGGCATGATTACACATGAACCTGTATCTTGTTTGGCTGTGAGCAGATTATTGTGTGACCTGTATAATGAATACATTTGTGACTTACACCATATATACTGACCTTGGGGTGATCTGAGTGACCCACGTGTGCTCCCATCACCCCTGTGACAGCAGCATCACCCACAATAGCTGCTCTCTGCTCAGACGGGGTGAGTTCATCCTCTCCTCTCCTCCCACCTGTTTCGGCCACGCTTTGGGGGTGGACAACAGTCCTCCTCTTCACGTCCACCTCGATGTCCGATCTCTTTGTTTGTGCGTCTCTAAGTGTGCACTGCTCTGACCACACAGCAGTCACCACTGCATGCACACTCTCCACTCACTCCTCTTGCGTTTGCTGTTGATGCCAGAAGATGGCGTGCAAAAAATAAAATTTTTACGGGCCTCAGCTTTGTCTCCAACTCACATTCTGTGAAGTTCCTCTTCTTACCTTTCTTACTCATAGCCTGTTACTGTTATCTGATCATGCAGAAAGGGGAAGGCCCTGTTTATACTAATTTGCATATTTACATGGGGGCATGGAGAGGGAGGAGCCTGGTACTCCAACATGTGCGGTCAATTCCATGCTGAGTGGGATGCACAAAGGAAATGTACTTATCAAGTGGATGATCACTTTCATTCATCTGGATTTTTTTGTGAGTACAGAGTTTTCTGGATTGAAGCGTACGCCAGGTTTCAGTATGAAATCCACGCAAGTCTTTGTACATGGGGCCCCAGGAGACAATCGCAAAGAGGGGTGGAACAAAATCCCAGTGAAGACATGCAGAAAGCTTGCTAGCAATTGAAACTGTTCAACTGATGTGGTGGTAAATAATTGCATTGCCACTGATAACTGAGAAAGAATGAGAATAACTGTGACATGGCAAAATGTTTCATTCAGCTATCCAACACAGTGTCTTATATTGTGTCATGTGTGTGTGTCATTTGTTTCCCCCCTGAACATAATAATAAAATAAAAATTTACTACATATCAAAATTTGGCATTGGTAGAAATAATTTGGACCTTAATTATACTAGTTCGTTCTGTATTCCCAAATATTGGGCCACGTTTAATCTGATACCACCATACCGACTCAAACCACCAGAGGGAGACACAGACTGCAGTTTAGAAGAATTTGGAGGATTCCACTGAGTAACGTCATTTACTCGCATCCCGTGATGGAAAGTAACTTTGTACCTTTACTCAAGTACTGTACCTAAGTAAAATTTTTGAGGTATTTGCACAACTTTATACTTTAACTCCAATACATTTGAGAGCCCTCATATTTATATGAAAGTGGATATAAGGAAGTTCAAACCTCCAGCAGTTAGACTAACATGCTACTGACACACTGATGCCTCACAGTTAATAATCAAATGATGTCATATATAATAGGGCATCAGTCAGAAGGACCAAACCAGTACTTTTACTTTGCTTACATTTTATGTACGTTTGCTTACAGCATGTTTTTACTAAAATGTCTTTGCTGTATTGGCATTTTTAAAGACTTCAAAACTTCTTCCACTGCTGCAGAGACGTCCCATTAACATTAGGAGTCCCTCTAAAATGCTAGACTTGGTAATGGAAAGCAGCATTAGCAGGTATTGATTAATTTTTAATATTTTTAATAGTCTATCTTGAGTTTCCAACTACAATTTGAGAACCTGTAATGAATACAATGACATCTTCACAAGTATTGCCACCACTCCATCTGTACAGTACAGTCCATTACTGCCTACATGAGACTTCAGTGATCACTATTAAAACTATATCATGTTACCAAGGCTGACTACAGACAAGATTCAGGTGGAATCTCACTGGAAACCTCAAGTTGTCTGCTCTTGAATTTTCTAATGCGAGTGCATTGTGGCAGCACTAACAGACGAAAGGACACAAGTAGTTTCAACAGCAAACAAAAGTGTGTTTACTTTTTTTTTTTATTTGTTTTAGTACAACAGTTCAAGTCAACTAGCCACTGTATCTATTGAGATGCCAAAGTGTATTGCTCTTTTGCATTCCATGTGTAGACCCCTGTTCCGTGCTGTTCAAGATGACATCCATTTCCATGTCTGGCATGTTAATTCACAGCTATACAGCAAGAAGTCATGTGCTTTGAAGACAACCCTATATTTTTACAAAAGCAAGTATCAGCAGCGGCACAAAACATGACCTGCAGGGGGCAAACTAGCAGTACCTGGGTAGCAAAGCTGCACTAAACACTTGCATGTACCATGTGCTACTTTTCTTTTTTTTTTCTTTTTTTTTTTAAATATACAGTAAGTGCCAAGAACAGGTGTGGTCACAGGAACATTTTCAAAACCCACTATGAAACAGGTAGGAATAAAAGACCTATGCATAGAAACATGCCTCCCCAAAAAGGATAAGTACACATTGCTAATTTTCAAAAAGGGCAGAAGCTGCACTGACAAGCTACATATCAGATGGATTAGACTCAAGGGGGAGAAAATGATTCACATGTAAAACAAGCGCAAGTACACTTATAGCAGGAGAATTGAAAAATTCACAAAGTGGAGCCTGTAATTATTTCAAAAAGGTGGGTAGTGAACACAACAAAAATACTGGCTGAACAAAAAATAAATCAATCTTTGGATACGTAAAAAACCCTATACAATCCCCCATTGGTGACCTTCAGTCTTCCGAAGTGCCTTCTTCTGAGTTGGGATCTTTGGTTTCCTTGTTCTTTCGCACTTCTTCCAACTTCTTGTCCTACAAAAGAACAAAAACCACACCGTCAACATCTTGGCTGCACAATGTTTCATGCATTCATCACTAATGAAAATCACTGACCTTCTCCTTGAATTTCTCATTCATTGCTGCCATAATTGCTGTGCGGTTCTCTTTGTTGGCCTCCATCTTCTGATTGAGCTTCTCCTCTGCCATCTTACTGAAGTTGTTGTTCTCCTCCATAGCTTTCTGTTGCACTTCCTTTTCATGCTCACGCTTCTCAGCTAAGTGCTTCAGAACCTCGGCTTCATGGTTCTGAAACATTATGAAAACAAAATGTTTGTTCAAGCCAATAAGATTGCAGTTTCTCCGCCCTCCATTCATCACAAGAATTGAAAAACTAAATAAGCCAGTGTACAAAAATAAAAAGATTTCAGATTTAAAAATAAGCTACAAAAATGTTTTCAACAATCTAGACTTGAAGTTCACTACATAGAATAACATTTACCTTGCGTCTCTCCTCTGCAGCATCCAGCTTCCTCTGAATCTCCTCCAGTGAGACATCCTTCTTTTTAGGTGGAGAAAGGGGGAACTCACCCTTGGGATCAGGGGCAGGAGCACCCAGGATGACCTCAAAGGCCTGGCCAGAGGCCCGCTTGTCGAGCTCCTTGACCTGAATATCTAAAAACATGAGAAGGTAAAACAGGATTCAATGCACTTAAAGTCCACTGAGACAGAATACAGCGATAGTATATATGACACTTGTATTGTAGTTTACCTTCAGAGGCTGCCATCTTGAGCGTGCTGCAGGTGAATTTACCTAAAAGGAGTAAATATGACAAGGTCACATTGTTATGAATGTCTCCTACAATTTCATATCAGCAGATAGTTCTAAAATTAGTGACCTCTAGTGGATGATTTACACCATTTCCAAAGANCCATGCTCCTGTGTTTGTCTCTTTTTGTTTGTTTCATGCTGACAACATGCACCACACATCAATCACTGCACTCACACACCCTCGCACACCACTGACGCTCACAATCACACCTCACGATTCTACTTTGTTTCAATAAATAGCCTTATGTTACAGCTGAATCCACCTAAGAGCCAGTCGTAACACTTTTCTAATCACAAACAACTGATCTGTAAATCAGCGTCAAAAGGAAAACACAGCGCACCTGGTAGCATCTACCGGAGCAGCATGTGAGGCGTTCAGGGACCATCGGTAAAATGCACCATCTACCTATGGGCACTTTCAGCAATTGTTTAGCCTGTGTCCAGCTAATGACTGGTATTAGAAGAGGATTGGTGACAAAATAAGTATATTTTAAGATGAAAACATTTTACAAATGTCTAGTCGTATCTCTGAAGATCACTGCATCATAACTAAGTGATGCAAAAGCAACTATTCATCAGCTGCATGGTGCATTCATAGCTGTGGCAGTGCTGATCCAAACTAAGGGACTGGGGCGACCAGATCATTAGCTGGTGCGACCAGTGAAGAAAGCTGGTAGCACCATGCTACCACTGGAACAGTTAGTCTGGAGCCCTGGAACAGGACCGCAAGAAACCACATCCAGCAGCTGAGGACCTCCTGCTGCCCACTGCTCTAGATATGGTGTCAACAATGACTGATGAGACTACCATCACAAACCTGAAGGCTGTCCTCCCCCCGTTACTGTCACTGATCACTGAGCAGGTTGTTGTTGCTGAACTGTTTGACTGCTCATGATATTTAATTTCAGTAAATTTAAACTGACTCATTTCATGACTATTTAAGGTGAGGGGGGGCACACAAGATTTTTGTCCTTCGAAGGGGGGCCTGACAGAACCAGTTGTGAGAACCACTGGTTTAGATGATTAAACATAGTTATAGGTATGCCTACAATGGAGTGTTTACTACCATGACAAACATCCTTTTACAAAATCTATCACACTACAACAAAACTGAAGAAAATACTCACAGTGCCGATTCTTAGAATTAAAACACACGACTGCAGAATAAATGTGTGACTTCAATATAAATTAAACTAAATAAATGTACAACACAATTTTGAGCGCTGTGAGTTCCCTCTTCTACGGCTTGTTCAATCACAATCTTTCCCACACTGGGTGTACTTAAAAGAAAAAAATGCACACCTACCCTCTTTCTGACAATGATTGTAATGCCAGTGTTGAAGTAAGAAAACTAACTGGTGTGGTCATTAAATATTTAAGATTAAATTGTAGTATTGACTGTTTGTTTCATACATTCCGTATTAAATGTTTGTTTGCAGTTGCAGACAAGAGCATTACAGGCAACCTTACACTTGCCTTAAAATTACATTGTAGTGTTGAATAAAATGGTTAAGTTAAATTTGGTACAGTCTCGGTCTTGACTCGGTCTCGGCCATGTCTTGGTCTCGGTCTAGACTCGGTCTCAACCCCTCAAAGTCTTGGTCTTGTCTCGGTCTCGATACACTGTGGTCTCGGCCATGTCTTGGTCTCGGTTTAGGTGGTCTCGACTACAACACTACAATGTACAATCATCTGTGATGCACAAATGCATTTAAGC
>NW_007578649.1:51518-66796 GCF_000690725.1 Stegastes partitus | reverse complement strand
CCCATCAAAACAAGCAAAATTAAAAACAAGCCCCAATAGCGACACCCTGCGGCAGCGTTCAGCACTGCAACCAACCACCGCCCATCAATCCACACAAAACGGCAAATGGCATTCACTGCCTTCACGTTGTTCACACAATTGTTTATCTTTCAACTTATAGCAGCAATGACATTCACATTCATTTCCAGACGATCAAACCGCTTCAGACGACAAAGGAGGAGGAAGAGCTTTTCAAAAGTCTGCCTTCCCCCGATCATCATGAACGAGAGGCACATGCCTCATTCTGCTGAAACAAAAGGCTGTGATCACTGTGGGTACGGGATGCAGTGCCAGGTGCAGACAGGGCCTGGGCTCGGCCAGCATGCACTATCTGAAATCAAATTAATGAGTAATGTGCATATCCGGAGACAATGATCATCAAGGAGCACCTGTTCCTTGCACCATGTGTTGGAGCAGCAGGGGAGGAAGGTGGAGACCAAACAAGTGGCCACAACAGCCAATTAGACATGCAAGGCCCCCTCTGATAGCTGGCTCTGGTGCTCAGCTGCAACGTTGGACTATCGTTTGAAAAGCCACGTATATGATTCATCATATAAGAAATGACAACAACTGTCATTTGGTCAAATGGTGAAGTCACAAACAATCACCGAAATTAGCAGTGTGGAAAGACCCTCCCTGCTATGAAGCTAAATGTGGAATTTGTAAGTTGCATTTTTCAGAAAATAGCAGAAACAATAAAGGAAGCTGTGATTTGATAGAAGTCCACACCTAGACATGCCATGCTCACACCCACGGGTGCATTTCATTGAACTGCCTACTGAGTCCAAATCTACACAGTGAAAATGACAATACACCCCCATCATTTAAATTCAGCTTTCTGGGAGCTTGCGCGTGTCGTGAGCTCCAGCTTTGGGCAGCAGCACCGAACAAAGGCGCTTTGACAGAAACAAGACGAGCAGCTGCAAACAAAGAGAAGCTGCTGCCAGATCACTCCCATCCAAAAGGTCCAATAACACATCTTCTCACGCATACCTGCGCCCTTAGGTGCTTAATCAGATTTTAGATAAAGTCGCTGCAGCCCAACAATTTCACCAACATGAAACTAGTCCTCCAAGTCCCGCCTCGTCTGTCTCTGTCGGTGCCAACTGTGCCAGTGTCTCCACATACAAAAGGCTCGCAGCCCGCCGAGCAGCGACAACAAGCTGCTTCTGTCTCATGTTCAGTCCTCAAAGAACACCAGATGAACACAAATGCACCGTCAGGTCGAAGATATCCTCCAAACCTGCAGCTTACTTACTTCACGTGCTACGCTAACTGAAAACAAACGCTTTTCACAAAAAAAGACAGAAAACGATGAAAGAAAACTGAACATACTGTCGAAAAACAATGTTAAAATTCCCTTTTTTTTCTCCTGCATCTCTTCACAACGTATTCAATTCACATGTGTGCTACTTACAGAGAATATTCCTGCGGAGTCTGTCGGTTGGACAAATGCTGCCGGAGCCAGTCACACCCACCTTCACCTTCACCGAGCTGCTGGAGATGCTGCTGCTGCTGCTGCTCGCTCTATCTCACTGTGTGTGTGTGTCTCTCTCTCTTTCTCTCTCTGTCTCTCGCTCTCTCTACTAAGCGCGAGCTCGCACATAAGTGGACCCACGCGGCTGCCATCACCCTGTTCGCCGCCGCTCATTGGCTGTCTGTGCTCCCAGGTGCTTATAGGAATTGTAGTTTTTTGTGACATTGGCCACAGACAATGAGCATCAATTATCTCACTCGTCAAGATTTCGTTATTTAGAGATTATTGTTGTAAAACAGAAGTAGAATAAAAATCGAACTCAGATTGTCGTTTATATATTCAAAAATGTTTCGGAATAAAGAAAGCACACATTGTGAGTATTCTCTCCTGTAGTGATTTTAGCTGTGGCGCCACCCAGTCAGCATTTAATTAAATGTACATACATGATTCTGAGTGTATCCAGGGTTAGGGCTTTGGTGGGCCTCTAAAACATGTTGTGTGTTGCCCCAAACCACGTTCTATGACACGACCAAATCGAACACATTGCCCATAACCTAAAGATCATACTTTAACATATATACATCGGGAGAGAGAGAGACAGACAGAATGAGAGAGTTGAAGTTTATACAGTTTATAGTATAAATACACAAAAATTCCAAATATCATCTCATATTTAAAATAATTCATGATACACGTTTAATCTAGAAAAGCACCAATTTTGACCATAACAGAATGTATGAGCAACGACAATGGCAAATTATCAGCAGCTTGGATAGTGTAGAGGACTGTGGTTCTGCAGTCATGTTGGAGGAAGGAATAAACGAACCTGTAGCTCTTGACAATGTTTTCTTAGTTGCATACATGTCAGCTGACAAAGGGCAATAGCTGATCCTGGTGAGGTTTCAGCAATACCCATAAAAAGATTATACATTACATTAAAAACAAGTTAATTGCTGCAAAAATAGTCCTGAGTTTCTTAGCTCTTACTTTAAATTAATGCTCAGATGTGTATTGCAAAAGAGATTTTTGTGACGTCACAGCTAGTTTGAAAGCTGATTGTGATTCAATGTGCAACACAAGTGGGAAAAAGTCATTTTTTTGTCAGGCAGACATGCTTTTAACATAAATATCTGTATATTCCCATTGAGCATTTTCCATTAAAAAGACACTTAAAAAACTATTGTCACTGGTTAAAATATTTTCAGAACAGGTTAAAAAGTGAACATTTTTTCACCAACTGTTTAAAAATGTTGCCTGAACGTTGAACCACATTTTACCAGGATTTTCAAAAGTAAAAATGTTCATCTTCTAATGTACAAACAATATCCTACTAATAAATGGAGCAGCTGAGACAAATGATGCAGGTTCAAGCGCCTGCATCAACAGGTATCAACTGTGATGCAAGCTTGGACTGCGACCTCTGACTCCTGTGAGAGGAAAAGGAGGTGACTTTACAAGATCAAGATTTGCAGAGGTCTAATTTGATTTATTTGTTTTTACAGCTGCATTTTGAAAGACTGGCAAGAGTCTTTTCACCATTAGACTATATAGACTAGTGCTTCAAAACCACCAGCTCAAAGACAGCAGCTCCCTTGCTTTAGAAAAGGAGTATTTGCTCAGCTTTCTCATTCCTGCTTTCATCCTTTATATGTCCATGCTGGTCATTACCAGGATTCAGCCTGCATTTTGATGTTTTGTTATAAGAAAAACAGATCTTGGCTCCTTCTCTGTGAAAATGGTCCGTCCCTTTAAATCCATATAATTATCAAAGCTGTTGTTCCCCAGGAGTTTAAGTATCTCATGTGCTTTCACCTACCTTCGAATTTATTTATGTTCAGACCCAGCCAGCGTTAAATGGCAGGTTTTAAGTAATGTCTCCAAATCTTTCCCAATCCGGCTCTACAATTTCTCCAATAAAACTGCCAGGCGTTCCATAAAATCCAAATACTTGGACTAAACTCAGTCTCAATCAACCTCACACATACTATTTGATTTTGGTGTATTTTTAGCTTAACATTATTCTGACAACAGGAGGAGCAGCTCAGTGTTTGTTCAGTCACACTGATGCTGTGCTGAAAATATTTGTAACCACAGGGCCTTCAGTTAGATCTATTTTTATTGTTGCCATGTGGATGTCATTTCATTTTGCGATTTGAGGCAGTGATTTGTATTAGTGTTGAAGCTGCTTTCAGGATGTTTCACTTTGGAGAAATAAGTTCATACAGCTCAGTAGATGCACGTGGAACATGTTCTCCTCCATGGGGACACTGAGTGAAGCCCTGGCCAGGCTGATCAGATGGTTACAGTCTGATTAAGTCTCACACTTTACCGTAACATACTCACCAATAGTGAGTATGTTCCTGTAATAGTAGCTTTAGTCAGAAACCCTCTGTGACCAATAACTGATGTTTTCCAACAATGTCCTTTCTGTATCTCATCAAAGAGTAACCGTGGCAGCACTGTGTGCATCATTTATACCACTTTATCCTGTCGAGGGTCATGGGAGAGCTGGATCCTATTCTAGCTGACCTTGTAGTTTACACTAGTTCTGTAGGTCTTACACACAAAGGACACAATTATTTTGAAGGGACAACAGGGGTAAGGTTTCCGATTTTGGAAAATAGATGTTGTTGTAAAAAAACTTCTAATTGTTACAGAGTTCAGTCAGTCTTGCTGTAAGTGGAGTCAAATAAATGAACGGAGGCTGAAGCTCATCTCTCGTCTCTTTTTATTGACTTCCACATTGGTGACCCCGACATTTGCAGCATGTTGGTAGAGAGCACTTCGTCAGGAGAAAACTAGAGGAGAAGCTGCAGAAGAACAAATCCAAGGATATCTGGATTTTTCCAAAGGAAAGGTAGGGGAGGAGAACTGCCGAGGCGAATACACATACCCCTTTTCCACTAAACCGGCTCAAGTGCTAGTTCCATGCTAGAGCCTGACTTAGCACCAGTTCTTTGTGTTTCCACCACCTAAGCACCGGCTCCAGGCTCTCAAAACTGGTGCTTAGCAAGCACCAACTCTTTGCTGGGCCAGAGCTAAGCACCCAGTACATCAGGGGCTGGGGGTGGGGTTATTGTGACCACCGAGACCAATGAATGAATGGGACACACAAGCGGTGATTTTTGTCGTTTTTCACCAGGACATCTCTGGTCCAATCAAAGATGTATTGGAATGAGTCCCGGGACACACAGAAGTTTTCCACAAACTGTTGCGCCCTGAAATCCGGTACAATTGTGTCCCACCAGCAGCAGCACCACAATGGTGGAAAACAGTACTTTTATAACTTCGGTGTACTGCGGTATTTACGCTTAGAAATGCGGTCTTCTTGTGAAAAACGACACGCACCTACATGTGCTGTTTATCCTGCTCATAGAAAAGACCGCATGAGAAAAAAATCACTCAGTTTCATCTTGGACAAATCTGACATTAGAACGCACACCAATATGAGCACTGCAGCCACCAACAGCAGCTACTGCAGCCTGCTATGTGGGGCGTTCAGGGAACATCGGTAAATTGTAGAGTCTACTGATGAGGAAATGTTCAGCAAGTCATATGTTTTGCCTGTGACAAGGGGAGAAGTGCAAACAAATTAGAAAGTTGGTCACACCGGTAAAAAAAGTTAGTCTGGAGTCCTGTGTGGACTTCCGTGTGGCGCAAGTGTTGTTCGGTAAACGGCTACGTATGCAGTGACGTATGGCGTGACTCTAACTTGGCTCCTTGCTGATGGAAAAGCAACTGGTTCTTAGATTGGAACCAACTAAGCAATGACCCTAGCACCAGCATCAGCACTAGCACCTGGTTCTAGTGCTAGTGCTGTGCTGGTGCTAGGGCCGGTGCTTAGTTGGTTCAAGCCTGGCACCTCCTAAGAACCGGTTGCTTCTCCATCAGCAAGAAGCCAAGTGGGAGCTACGTCCTTGCATCACTGTAAAATGTCCGTACTCACTGCGTACATAGCCATTTACCCAACAATGCTTGCGGCAAACGGAAGCCCACAGCAACTATGGAGGAGCTCATTGCATCCATGCAAGTGCTGTTCCTGGCTTTGCAAGCCTACACTGAGATCCAGAGGCGAAAAACCCAACTATTAGTGGCTACCCGTCTTCAACGTAGTCACAATGAACGGCGACTTCGTTTGAGAAGACAGGTAATCACCAAACACGTTTTGATCCTTAACAATGAACGTGGTAGTGTTAGCATTAGCATTTGCTTGGCTACTTGGCTTCGACTACGTTTGCATCGATTACATAGCAGTTAAACAAACACAATAAGCTGATGACAACATCAATGTCTATCTTTATAGATGCTCTTATGGCCGATTGTGAGGTGGAGACCACCCGTTGGTCACATCCACGATCGCGCTACTGGTGGGACACAATTGTACCAGATTTCAATGCACAACAGTTTGTGCAAAACTTCCGTGTGTCCTGGGAGTCATTCCAATACATCTGCGATTGGACCAGAGACGTCCTGGTGAAAGAGGACACAAATTACCTTTTGTGTGTCCCAGTCCCAAAGCAGGTCACAATCGCAATCTGGAAACTGACTACCGGCAGTGAATACAGGACCATCAGCCATCGTTTTGGGGGTAGGCCTGAGCACCGTGTTCAACTGTGTCCAGGAATTTTGTAAAGCAGCCATCAGGGTGCTCTCCTCCCTGGACACATCACGACTCCAGATGCCACAAAGCTAATCGAAATGGCCACATTCTTCAATAACCGTTGGAGAGTCCCACAGTGTGTGGGTGCAATAGATGGCAGCCACATACCAGTAATTGCACCAGAGGAATATCCTGGAGACTACTACAACTGCAAAGGATGGCATTCAGTTGTTCTGCAAGCAGTTGTGGATGGCAAAGGACTTTTCTGGGATGTGTGTGTTGGCTTTCCAGGGAGTGTGCATGACGCAAGAGTTCTTCATCAGTCACATTTGTGGAATATTGTAAGTGATGGACAGCTACTGGGGCAAAACATATTGACCATCTCTGGCTGTGATGTTGGACATTACCTTATTGGTGACCCAGCCTACCCCATGCAAAGGTGGCTCATAAAGCCATTTTCACACACTGGTAGACTGACCCCTGAACAGCAAACTGCTGTGTATTTGTGAGGAGCTCCCAGGCAGACATGTAAACAATCAGGCCTCGTAACACCTGCTCCTTGTCACATCGTCGTGGGCTCTGGCTGCGCCGTGGCCGCTCTTTTCTTCGGCTCTTTTGTATGTTACATTTCGCGCCATGGCACAGGTGCGCTCATATGGGGGTCGCAGGGATTGGGCAGTAGAGTCCGGTGATATTGATTGCTATGGGGACAGTGGGTGGTGACATTACATGCAAAATATAAAAGTACAAAAAGTAAAAGCAAGTTAAAATACACAACACTCTAAAAACACAACATGCAAATAAAATCAATTAAAACATGTCACCTAAAAACACAACACACAGTTAAAATCAAGTAAAACATGCCACCTCTGCCAGATTACACATGCTAAGAAATGCTAAAACGTACCAACACGCTTGGCTGTTGTTTTAAAATGGCAGTTCTGCACTTTTCATTGGTCTTGGTGGTCACGATAACCCCGCCCCCAGCCCCTGACATACTGGTGCTTAGCTGGTGCTTAGCTCTGGCCCAGCAAAGAGTTGGTGCTTGCTAAGCACCAGTTTTGAGAGCCTGGGGCCGGTGCTTAGGCGGTGGAAACACAAAGAACTGGTGCCAACTCAGGCACTAGCATGGCACTAGCACTGGAACCAGTTTGGTGGAAAAGGGGTATCAGAGGGCCAATGAGTTGAACCAGTTCTTCAACAGGTTTGACTCCAGCTCCCCCTCCCCCATGTCAGGATCATGTATTTTTTTTACATATAGCTTTAATTCATATTTAGATATTCGAGTATTATTCTCTGCACCTCTTATTATATATAACCCTGGCGGTGTAAAAAGGATGTGGGAACAAATGAAGAACAGACATAAAAACATAATTCAACGCGGTAAGTAGGCTTATTAACTTATCCTACAAATACAAGCTTTAATGCTAAAATCAGTTTCCTGTTGTGGAATTGGTCTGGAAATAAAATAAGAAATAGCTTTGACATTGCCTGTAGCCAACAGGGGAAAACATGAATGAAGGAAGACAGGAGCTCATAGAGATACTCATCAGGGTCCACTAAGGGGTTTGCTGGTCCTGACAAACCCTCACACTCCTGAGTGATCTTCTAGAAATACTGATGCCATTTTGTTGAGAACTGCTTCATCTTCTACTCCTTCTGAAGTTTTACAGGACAGAACTGATTTTCAGTGGGCAGTGTTTTATACCCAGTCATCTCTACCTCCAACAGAACCTGCTGCGGAGCAGGTTAGCCGTTCAGCATCAGTTACCATGGCGATGTACCCCGGTAAGAAGAGAACCACCGTCGTAGGACCGAAAACCCAGGATTTAACCTGAAGTTACCTCGCCAACCCCACATCCTGCTTTGTAGTACAGGCCCCTTTTTTCAGTTCTTATGAAAGGGTGAGTGTGCTAAATGTCACGGCCAAGAGAACACTTTTCAAAAGAAATAGCAAAAGAAATACAGCGAGATGCTGAGGGGACAACCCTTTTTTTGAGACTATATTTTGAAATTAAATAGTGTTTGGAAAACAATATTGGAAGTTAACTTCATGAATTCTAATTTTTATTTTTGTCCAATGTGAAAAATGCCTAAAAGCTAAATTAACATATGTCTACCTCTGCTGCTTTGTCAAACAATACCAGAGGTAGTAGGTACCAGAGACAGTGAGAAATGGGTCACTGGAGTAAAACAGAAGCTCACCTAAATAGTCTGGTCCCATGAACAGACGAGCACCTGTGACAAAAGCATGCAGACGTAATCAGAAGCAAGCATCTTGGTTCAGATACTAGTTTCTGTCCCAATTCCAAAACAACAGCTAAAAACAGCAGCAGCAACAATAGCTTCATTGCTTTTGATAGATCAGTAAAGGCAATTGCTCCTCTGACATTGCTGATGATAGCATCTACTGATGTTGCCTACATGACACCCATCATGCTGTAGCGGCTGCATCAGTAGAAGGCTGTGGTGTTCAGTCCCAGTCAGCTGAGTGTGGCCGAGCTGCTCTGTCGTAGTGAGGAGGAGGAGCAGATGGTGTTCATGGTCTGCCAGCATCAGTCTCTCCCACTAACTGGATCTGTTCACAGGACAAAGACGATCAAATGAGAGGCATGCACCGAGGGATGGGTGGGGGGAGTCTGTCTGGCAGCACCAGCCAAAATGCACATGTGTGTGCATGGAAGAGGATTTGATGTTGTCTGGGGTTTTACACTTTGTTTATGTGTGTGTTTGTGTTACTGATTATCTTCTAGCCTTGTGGCTAAGATTTTAAAAAGTCAGCTGTGTATTCAGGTCAGGCTTTGAATTTGAAAACTTGCTTACTCGTTTGCATTTTTTGATGGTTTTTATCAAGAAACATTTTACTGACTTTTTCAAAAACAACTTGACAGAAACAGTTTGATCATCAAGGAGTAAAATCTGCTTGATCATAATTCTTTTGAAATGACTCTTGTGTATGTTACTCACAAGTTTTGCTCAGATTGAGTCACTCTCTCTTCAGAAGTGAGACTTTTACAACATGAAAATGTTAAATGTTTTTAAGCTAGAGATGGATATTGTCCAACAAAGTGGTGCACAGGGTTAACTACATAGAGGTCGCACAGCTCTGATAAAAACGAGGACAAGTGGTTGCATGGTGCTGGAACATGGGGGATCCATGCATCTCCTACTGGGCTGCCACTGTGTCACATCAGCAGCAACTGATCCACAGGCAGCATTCCTCCTAGCACAGCAGGGGAGTAGGACTCTCCTTTCAGGAGCACTCAGCCATGCTGGTGCGTGCTGTGGCTGGTGGTGGAAGCCTGACCCATTTTTCAGTCCACACAAACTGTGCAGGCCACCAGGACCCCGCCTCTTTCCCAGTCCCTCCTGTCCTTAGAGACCATGGGATCCAAGTTGTGTGCAGATCAGGGAATGGGGGACCTGGATCCCTCCATGTTTGTGCTGTAATTGTCCATATAGGAATCCTGGCAGGCGTAATGCTTGACTCTGGGGCATGTAAAGAGGAGGCGGGTAATTTGCAGGTTGCTGGAGCAAATACACATCTCCAGTGGAGGTTGTAGGTATTGGCAGAGTAAATCAACAAACACAAAGACATTTGCTGCTTGTTACAAAGGCTAGAAAGGTGCAGCTGAGAATTCAGTCCATTGAGTAATCAAACACAAAATGTATTTTTAAAAATATTTTGTAAGGTACAGAATGCTAACTGTTCCCATGGTGCTAAATCTATATGGCAGCCATTTTTAAGTGTAGTGATAACTTTTATGTAACTGTGAGTTACATAATCACCAACTCAGCTGCTCTCCTCTCTGGGAGGCTGCAGGCTGTCTAGAAGTGGTTTCAGCATCGCTGCCCCCATCCCCCATTTGCTGTGTGTGTGTGTGTGTGTGTGTGTGTGTGTGTGTGTGTGTGTGTGTGTGACCACTGGCTGCTCACGTGCAGAATGTACTATAGAGATGTGTTGTGTTGGTAATTCAGAACAAGGGCAGTTAAGATCTTTGTCTGAAAGTGGATTATAAAAATACAAATAAAAATAAAATATTTGGGAATATTTTTGGCTTGTCCGGTAGCATTGAAGAATTGACTATTTCAGTAGCATTATTGATCTTATTCTTTGCTTTAAATATATCTGAACAAATACCACAATAATATCCAATGAAATAAGAAAAGAAAGCACAGTAAATAGAAAACACACATCACAAAAGCTCCAGCTTTAGGTTTTTTCCATGCATTTCTACCTACTAAACATGGTCACCTCCCAAAACTGATTTCTGAAGATAATGTATTCATCAAGAAAGGATGACTTGTTTTGTTGAGATCACAGGATAATTGTGGACAGTAGTCGTACCATTATCTAATCCTCTAGTCTCGGTATTAGCAGTCCTAATCTAAGGCCCCACCAACACCTCCACCTTGACCTCCTACCCTCTTGTCACCTTCGTCTACACACATTTGTCCTGTTTTGGGGATCCTTCCTAATGAGGACCAACAAATGGGACTCCCATCTCCTGAAACAACTGATAACCTTGTTCCACTAGCCCAGAAAGAACAACACTTTGTGTCTTTGTACAGTAGTTTGTCAGGTGTTATGGGGATTCAAACAACAGCACAACACTAAGTAGTGACTGATATTAGCCTTAAATGAGTGCATTAATAATGCATGCTCGTGGCTGTGAGGATAATGGCACTCGCTTTGCTTTGCCTCTTCAGCAAGTTTTGAAAGCAGACATTCAGTGTAACAACTTGGCCATAACACTGCTATTGATTGCTATTCTGTATAAGTACTCAAATCTAACCTAGTTTTGCAGGAAATTTTTAAATGTACACTCCTACATTGTGCCAGTAATACACCTGAGGAAACGTAATGTAGTGTGATACAGCAGCTCACCCAAAAAACTGAGCATGAACAAGCTTATAATGTAATGCGCCACATATTTTTGTCAAAACTGGTTAGCGATATTGATTTAACTTAAGCCTGTATTGTAGTTTATGTGAAGAAATACTTAGAAGCATGTCAAAGGAACTGGCAGCTGGGACTTCATCAGGAAAGCACCACCATATGAAACTCAGACCAAGTTTAAATGCAACATAGTTACTTATAATAAAGTCAATAGATTTTATTTTTATAAGCATGTTACTTGATTTGCCTGAAATTTATATATATATATATATATATATCTATATATATACATACAGTATGTTATTTTCCAGGCTAAATTTATAGAGCATCTAGGAGGCCACTCAGTGTGATATCGAAATGTATATTAGCAACAATGATCCACAGACAAATCACACTATTTTCACACACACAAAAAAAACTATTAATACAATTAATACAATAATAATACAATTACATAAACTGGTGAATTCTATAAAATGATGAGCAAAGCTTAGCATCAGGCATGTATACCTGAGAAAGACAGCTCGCCAGCATGTGCTGTTGCAGTTGTAATATCAATGGGACAAATCTAGACGCTCATCTATAAAAACTACACTGGAGGCATCTGTAGGAGGACTCTCTTTAATCCCATTGCTTTATTGCACAGGCACAAGAGTGGTATCACTCTGTACTTGTAAAACCTAAACAACAGCAAGCAGCACATTTGTCAGCATGGTGAACGTTGGTGCATGTTTCACTTCCAGCTGTGTAAATAACTGTCATTTCAAACTCATATTTATAGTTGCTTAAACTTAGTTTTTAGTTGTTGTTGTTTTTTTAATCATGATAGATATGTTTGTAGTCTGGTAATCTCGCTCAGTTTAGAATACTTGTTTTTTCTGGTTGTCATTTGTTTTAGTTTTGTTGGACAGACTGAGTCCTTTTCGAGCCGGTTCCCATTTGAACAGTGCTTCAGAGCCACTCCCCAGATCTCTTACATCTTTACTGCAAGTGACAGTCAAATGCTCTGACTTGAAAACGGGAAGCCATTGAGTCTGAAAATAATCTGAAATGTAGAAGGTAATATTTTGAGGTTCTCTTTCATATTCACACTTGAGATAAATATTTCATTTTGGTGTTGCCCTGATGTTCCCACTAATATACTGCAGCCATCTGTGGCACAGCCTATGGTGAAATCAGAGCCCTGCCCATATGGGAGCGCTTGTTTTCAGTGCTGTAAAAGCAAACTGAGCCCCGGAGCCTGCTTAAGGCCACAGGGGTGGGGTGATGGGGTGCAGCAGGCAAGCTGAAGGGAGGGGGCTCAGAAGGATACAAAGAGTGATGAAGGGAGGGATGCTGGATAGATAGGGAGCAACTGCAGAGTGCAAAGTGATGCTGGGTGGGGACATAGATGGGACTGCTTGGTGCTGAATCAGGGCATGTTACCATCACAGTGCTCTTCTGGGACTGTGATGTCAGAACCGGGACGCAGAGAGGCAAGGAGGCAAACAAAGGGATAAGAAGGGTGAGAGGGAGGTGGTGAAGGAAATCACAGGGGAACTGATAAAGAAGACCTGCAGAGATGATCTGCAGGTGGCTGCTGAAAGCTGCAGGCAAACACTGGGTGTCAATGAAGATGTATTAGAGAACTACAAATCTGACTTCTGTTCCCTGAGAAGAAATTAGTTTTAAAACCAGTTTTTGACTGATTTTACTTGTTATGGATATAAAACTACCACATTCAGCTGCTCACCTATTTGCCTAAACTTGAACTGCCTGAACACTGGAAACTGATAGGTTCTGTAAGAGTAGTTTGGGATATGGAGGTTTGCTGGTAATTGGTAATCATAATCCCAATCTGGGTGATTAGTGTTATCCTTATATTATCGTACCAACATCCACTCATACCAGCCAGATGTCTGCATGTTCAGCTCAGTTCATTTCGTAGCATTATCTCAGAATGTCCAAGTGTTTTAGTGGCCCTCAGCGCTCAGCCTTTAGACATAATTCTCAACTCTTTTGCCTCATTGTGAGAAAACACAAGTCCCACACAGCTGCCTGTCAGCAATGTAAGAAATAAAATGAAGGTGTATAAATAGGAGCCATTGTGGCCCTCGTTAACTCACCTCATCTATTGGCACTGACAGCTACCTTCAAACATGAGCATTTGCAGCTTTTCCATCTGCCCACCAAAACAGGACACTACGCTCACTACATTTATTGCTGAAAGAACACATCCAGGTGTTTCTCTATTTTTACAGCTTTAAGTAGAACAGACTTTCTACATCAAAGTCTGCTCACAGAGACGTCTGCGCTTCACAAAGGTCAATGTGCTTCTCTCTTCACAGAGATTTTTCTGTTTTATTATCATGCCTTGTGCAGTGGAGTACACCTCTCTCCCTTTCTTAGCGTGTTTAGCTACACACTGGCATGTAAAACTCTTTTTTCTTTGGAAAGCTGGAGGAGGGTTATACTGCTAGCCCTGAACAAAGCCTCATGGAGCTACAATAGCTGCATTTATAGGAACTATGTCAAAACTAACAGGAATTTTCCCCAAAGGGAGTCTTGATTTCAATCAATCAATCAATCAAATTTTATTTATACAGATCTTTTCATGTGCAACAACAACAACGCAAAGTGCTTTACCACATTTAAAAACAACAAAGCATTTAAAAACATTACAGCATTTAAAAAGTAAAGTAAACCCGTCCCTCCCACCCCCATGCATACACATACACATACAACAAATGCAGTCGCGCACACACACGCACACACACACACACACACACGCACACTCACCATGAGACTAAAAGAGGCGTGGCATGGCACTGAGGGATTGTGGGAAACGCTACCATTGGGGCCGTCCACACCAGGAGGCGTTGCAGACCATGACTACTGGGGGCGCCGGCGCCCGGACCCCCGACCCGGCAGACAGGGGGGTCCCCACAACGAGGTGAGGAGCCCCCCAACCAGCCGGGTCGAAGGGACGCACAGACAGAACCCCCAGCAGCAGACCGGACCCAGCGCCAGTGTGGAGGACCCCCCTCAGGAAACACCGGAAATAAAACTAAAAACTTTAAGAATAAAAGGCCTTATGTAAGATAAAATAAAAGTTAAAAGAGTAAATACATAAAGATAAAATATAAATATAAATAAATGCTAAGAATATAAAAGAATTAAAGTTCAATTAAAAGCCTGATTAAAAAGGTGCGTCTTTAACCTTCTTTTAAAAGTATCGACAGTCTCTGCGGTCCTGAGGCTCTCCAGCAGGCTGGTCCACAGGTGGGGCCGTAGTGGCTAAATGCCGCCTCACCGTGGGTTCTGGTTCTGGCTACTGGTCTGGATAAAAGGCTGCTGCCGGAGGACCTCAGGATCCACGAGGGTCGATACAGTAAAAGCAGGTCAGATAAATAGCTGGGTGCAAGGCCTTTAAGACACTTATAAACTAATAAAAGAACCTTAAAATGGATCCTGAAGCGGACGGGGAGCCAATGCAGCGACCTTAAAACAGGTGTAATGTGATCCCGCCCTCTGGTCCTCGTCAGCACGCGAGCGGCTGAGCTTTGTACTAATTGGAGATTTAAAATACTCTTTTTGGGAAGACCAGAGAGCAGGGCATTACAATAATCTAACCGGCAGGAGATACAAGCATGCATTAGCACCTCCTGCTGGCCTGAGAGAGAAACGGGCGAACTCTGGCTATGTTCTTAAGGTGATAAAAACCTATTTTCACTATATTTTTAATATGAGGGATAAAATTCAGCTCAGAGTCAAAAATTACGCCCAGGTTTTTTACAGAAGGTGCTGGTTTAAAACCTTGTAGATTCGATAAAAATTTCTCTCTCTGGCCGTCAGGACCTACAACTAAAACTTCTGTTTTGTCTTGGTTGAGCTGTAGGAAGTTCGCTGCCATCCATGACTTGATGTCTAAAATGCATTTAAAAAGGGTATCTATTGGCCCTGAGTCATCAGGAGACACAGCAACATACAGCTGTGTGTCATCAGCATAACTATGGAAACTGATGCCGTGTTTCCTGATGACGTCCCCAAGAGGAAGCATGTAAAGATTAAAAAGAATGGGGCCTAAAATTGAACCTTGGGGAACCTCACACCTAATTTTATGGGTCCCTGAGGAACACGTATCCATACTTACATAAAAGCATCGGTCTGTTTGGTAGGAGCTGAACCAGTTAAAAACAGTACCAGAGAGGCCGACCAGGTGCTTAAGTCTATTTAATAAAATGTGATGGTCTACTGTATCAAAAGCAGCGCTTAGATCCAGT
>NW_007578649.1:35007-49173 GCF_000690725.1 Stegastes partitus | reverse complement strand
GAAGAGTGGCGCGGTTCCGACCATCCTGGGCGCCAGGTGGAGTAGAGCCAGTGGAGACAGGAGGAGCCTCCACCAGGGCTGCAGCCAGACCCCCGGTCGCAGTCGGGGCATCCCTGGAGGTCCGCGCACAGGAAGACCGGGTGGGGGACGCACGCTGCTGCGAGCGGACCCGCCCTGACCCCGAGGCCCCAGGACCAGCCACAGGCCGCGGGGTAAACTGCACACACCCGGGCCGCTGGGAGCGGTGGTCACCAGCTGGCAGTTTGGACGCAGCCAAGGGGAGGCGGCCATCCAGCTCCGGGGACGATGAGGGGTGAGGACCGGCGAGTGGAGGGAAGTTCTGATGATCCAGGATGGAGAACATGTTGATCAGTTGGAGGGCCTCAGGTGAGCGGGAAGAGCAGGAGGATCTCCCGGTCTGTTTACCTGTCTGAGCCAGAATCCACGGCTCTTCCTGGCCTGGAGTGGAGCAGGTCCGGGCTTTGGGCTTCGCTCCCAGCGCGGCCCAGTGCACAGCAGCTGGAGCAGTAGAGTCCGGACATGGAATGGTTGAGTCCAGTTCAGCGGGAGCTGCGGTGCCGACAGCAGGACCCACGGTGACCAGAGAGTCCAGAAACCTCTCCTGGTCTCTGATCTGGTACAGGGTGGATATTCTTCCTTCCAGCTCCGAGATTTTCTGGGACAGATGGAGGCAGCTGGTGCATCTGGATGGTGAGGTGAGTGGAGGCATGGCTACCAGCTAATAATGTTTTTTTAATTTAGAGTCTGGGCCTGGTGGATCCTGGGCCTGGTGGATCCTGGGCTTGGTGGATCCTGGGCCTGGAGGCGGCTGGTAGAGCTGGGCCTGGTAGGGCCGAGGCCCGGAGGCTCGTGCCCCGGAGGCTCGTGCCCCGCTCCCTATGTCTACACACATCAGCCATGTACCAGCACACTGTCTCAGTATGCTGGGTGATGCAGGAGGTGAATTGGATGTAGGTGATGAAAAGCTAGTTTACACAACAGTGGCATGAATCACAAATGAACTTATTTAGTGGAATTTTGTTGAACAAATGTTTTGCCTCCATGTAGAACAGCTGTGACTCTGGGATGTTGGTGGTTCCCTCACATGAACTGCTGTTTACTGGTTCTTCCACAAAATTTCTGATGGATGAATATTTCTCTTGAGATGGCTTTGAAAGTTTTCTAGATGGATGAACATCAACAAATCTTTTTGTTGATCTCTGAGGGCCGTAGAGATCCCCTTTGTTCATGGCAAACATATTGGAGGTAATATTTTGACAGATGCCTGTTGGTCAAATGAAACGGAGGCCTGCTCACTCCTGATTGTCGTTCAAATGACTGAAAACACCTT
Source organism: Stegastes partitus (assembly GCF_000690725.1). Classification (NCBI taxonomy): domain Eukaryota; kingdom Metazoa; phylum Chordata; class Actinopteri; family Pomacentridae; genus Stegastes; species Stegastes partitus. Next base: position 47,822 of record NW_007578649.1, on the reverse strand, counting down.
TACATTAGTTTCTCTTCCTGGAGGTTCTCATACTTTTGCAACACAGATATGTAATTTATTACTTACTGGCTTCCAACAGGCTGCATGCTGAGGTCATCTGGTGATTCTAAATAGTCTGTAGGTGTGAATGTGAGTGTGCTTGTTTGTCTGTCCCTCGATGCGACCCTGTGATAGACTGGTGACCTGTCCAGGATGTCCCCTGCCTCACCCTAAGCGAGCTGGGATAGAGTTCACCCCAAAAAGTCTCTAAAAGTCTTTAAAAAAAAAAAAAGGTGATATTGATGAGATGTAAAAGGGACAAGAGTAGCCCTCCTCTGAGTCTGCTGTTGAAGATGACCAATTAGGACGAGACTGCAGCTGAAAGACAGAGGAGAGGTCAAGATTCTCCAGTGTCTGAATATATTTTGATGAAGAAAATGTGGAACAAGAGGAGGGAGATGGGGCTTTAAACATGCCCTGACATGCCACACCACAAGAGATGCAGTATGCAATGTTGATGCAGTGACTTGGTCTCCGTGAGAACGGGGTCAGGCTAATGCTCGTCTCATCTTATGGAGAGAGAGTGATGCCAAGCTGAGCGGTCTGACAGAGAGCTTATGGAGGGCGAGGAGTTGTGTGTGTGTGTGTGTGTGTGCGATGCCAGGCTTACGCTGCCAGTCTCCGCCCTATCATCACTTGGATGATGTCATATGTCTGAGTGTGTGAGCGTGTGTGTGTTTGCAGCCTTGTGATCCATCCCTGGACAAAGAATGAAGTCACTGCCACGTTTGAATGCAATGGAAGGAAGGAAGAAGGAAGGCAAACTCAGAAAAAAATAACCTCATGTGCAAATGAATAATCTGACCTGGATTTTAGCACATTGGGTTTGCTCAGTTTCACCCCCCTCTTTTCTTGCCAGTCTTGGTATGGTCCATGCAATGAGGACAAGGGATTAGAGTGATGTTTTGGTTGTACTTACTTAATTTGACTGATGCCAGGCTGGTGTTCAGCAGCCTGTTCATAGATTGCACAGCAAGAAAGCTCTAATCACTCACTGTCAACCTTTAATTGTCACAGACCAAAGGCTTGTTTTCCACCTTTTGACTTGTTAGAAAATGTCCTGAAAATAGCACAGTCCTGCCAAAACGAGTGCTTTTCATACCGTCCATGGCTGTCAGCCCACAGACTATTTACTTTACTTGTAGCAAGGACATAAATATTGATGAAATCTTGATGTCTAGCTGTATGTTTTTGTGAAAACTGTTGAACTTTAATGATTTTTGTGGTCTGAATGTATCCAGCAGTTCCATCACCACAAAACTGAAGTTCTTGTCCTTGTACCAAATCAGTCTGCTTTAAACAGCACATAGGATCCTTGGTTTCAAACTTAATATTTGCTTGCAGAAAGAAGTGGGTCATTTGTAATTCTCACTTAGACCGTTAGGTACATGTTATGTCAGTTACCTTTGCTCTTAATGTCTTTCCGACAGCTTGATCAGATCTCCACTGTTTTACCTCCTTTTGTCTTGACAATTGTTCTGCATATTCTTCCATCCATCCATTGTCTATACACCGCTTAATCCTCACCAGGGTCATGGGGGGCGGGGCCTATCCCAGCTGACTCAGGGTGAAGGCAGGTTCACCTGGACAGGTAACCAGTCTATCACAGGGCTACACTTAGAGACAGACAACCAAGCACACTCACATTCACACCTACAGACAATTTAGTTAGAAAGGATGGGAGTGGACTCTATTTAGCAAATAGAAATAATTTTGGTAATCCTAACTGACCTGAAACCGGAAACGTTTTGTCTGATTTAATGTCAGACTGAGACAAAAAAAAAAAAGTCTTTTTATACAGCATGTGTAAAATTCTGGTTTCAACGTTATTTTGTGATATCGATAAAATTTTGCGAAGACTTCATCTATCAAAAATAAATCACATTGTCGCAATCACTTCATGAGAAGAGGTTAAAAAAATGTTTTGTTACAGTTTCATGGACAGCAGTGTTCTCTGATTATAAGTATAAAACACTTTTTGGCACAATGTGAAAGAAAAAGTAACTCTACTGCTTAATATTTTGGTTAGAAAAAACATTCTGGCACAGTTTTAATTATATTGTGCTTCTAGGAGATGCACTGTGAATCAGGACCAATCTTAATTTGATGGAAAGATTCATATATTAGGAGAATGAAGCACAACATGGAAGTGAAAGCAGTGCAATGAGTCCATGATTTTTTTTCACAGTTCACTTCTTCATTCTGTGAGGGCCCCAAAATCTGTTGTTTGCACAAATGTGGTGTTTGTAGTGTGGGAAACCCCTGATTTGTGCAAACAGATTTTTGCCACCATAGCAGCTCATACTCTTGACCATTTTTGTGAACCTATGCACAGCAGGGTGTTGTGGGTTGCAGTGAAGCCAATTCAAAAAAGAGGAGGTATTATGTTTTATATATCAAAGAGAAAGTTACTTGAATGTTTCACAGCAGCCCAGGTGTAAGTTCACTGACATATAGCCAGGAGAACCTTGTTACAGCCTTAACATTAGTCACACTAATGTTGATAAGATATTATTCTGCAACAGTATACAACGACTTTAAGCATTTTAGTCCTCAACAAATCCACCATTTAATCATCTTTAATGTCTTCTAAATAAACTGTGCCAGTTGTTCTAGGATACGACTGGGCCTTTACAAAATAAGAAAAAATAAAGATTTTGTGCAAACAGCTTGTTATAACCCATAGTCCGATTTTACTGTTCAGTAGCATTTAGTGGTCATGTCAGGAAAAGATCAGTTGTTCAGGGGTTTTTTTCACATCAAGCTGACATCCCCTCAGACTGGTTATTCTAGCAGGGGCAAAGTTAAAAATGAAATGATTTTGTTATATAGTGATGTAGGGAGGGCGGCAAGGGGGATGGATGATGTTGGTCTTTTTATGGGATTTGTTGATTGTTAGAAAAATCTAGAACCATGTCATCCTTTTCTTTTAAGATATGTGAAATTTGGCAGTGCATGTTGGGAAATTAATCAGGAATTTATTGAACCGATGCACCTGCGACTTACAAACTCTTTCCTCCCTTTTTACCTCGTGTTTCTCTTCTCTGTCTCATGTCTTGCATCTTTTCTTCTTCTCCCCATCTTTCCTCTGGAGGCTCCTATGTTTCAGAAATGGCACGTTGACTTCCACGTGAAAGCTCTTCCATTTGCTGGGCTGCCTGCCTGCCTGGCATCCTCTGTGACCTACGTCTGCATGGCCTCAGTGCCAGTCTTATCATATGCCTCCCTCCCTTTCGTTCAATGTCCATGTCTCTTTCTATATCTCTCTCTAACACTTACTGTCTCCTCCACAGCAGCTTTGCCACTCTCTCTTCGGCCTGGTTGTGGGGGTTGTGCAGAGCGCGATGGAGATTGTAAGCGTGAGAACAGTGGAGTATCTTAAAGGCCGGTGCTGCTGTTCATTCACTTAGCCTCGATTGATAATGCAGCGTTTGTCTCTAATCTGTCTGTGAGAGGAACCTCAGTGCATTTCTGTAAGGCAATTACATGACAATTTCCTTGAGGAAAGCCAATAGCTGACCGCTTATACCGAGCTGTTCAATTATGTAAGAATAGAGAGAGCTTTCCTCTCTGCTGCTCTTCTGCTCTGCGGGATTAGAAACACTCCATCTAGTTATTCTGGATTTGTAAAAGTGTGCAGTCTGGTTAAAAAACATGAACGTTGATCATCGAATTCAGGGCTGGTAGTTCACTGCAGTTAAAGCTTTTGTTTAGCTATTGCTTCCACATTTCATGACTTTTTGCCATTTTTGGGGGGGGAGGGGGGGGTCATTGTAATTAAAACCTATAAGATCAAATCCACACTCACTTGAGGCCACCAGAGATACATATGCAAATTCTTCCTGTCCTCATTTTGCAGCTAAATGTTTCAAATCCTTTTTGTTTCTTCATGTTCTAAAAAAGCATGACTGCACTACAATGCAATAACATCCAAGCTTCTCTCAAGACTAGGTTGCCCTAGCAACAAGCTACGTAGCAGTAGTCTGGGTGAGGGAGCTACCTCAGAGGAGGGGAGGATGCCTGAGACGGGAGGTGGAGACTTGTAGGGACATTTTTGCAAAACAATAATTCACAAATTGATTAAACATTTCTATTTTGCTTGGATAAATAACCAAAATTAGTATATTAATGTTGTGTAAGCAGTAGAGCCATGGTCATGTATTTAATAAATTATACTTGTCTTATATAATCTGGTCACATGGACCTAAACATTAGCTAATAAACATTTCATATATCACCCGAGTGCTTTACTGTGGTTCTGTCTGCACAGAGACAAAGAGCCTTGCGTGTATGCATGTATGTTTGGTCTTATCTCCTGTCAGCAGGGATGCTGGGACTCAGCCAGACAGTTGGCCTGCATTCACACATTCAGTACACACACAAACACACACCCTTCACTATCCACCTCCACAGGGTAGGGCACCATTTGAGCTGCTTAAACCAAAACTACTTGAAAAAAAAGTGTTGATTTTTGCCGAGCTCACACTCCGCTGCCGTATGAGCACTGAGACAACACTGGGTGTGTCCAATTCAAACTCCTCACTGGATTTGAAACTGAAAAATATGTCCGAGAATGTTAAACCAGAATCTTCAAATCGTGGTTTTAGTCAGTATATTTACGTAAGGTCTGGCACTTGTGCCAAAATTGTTGTAAAAATTGGGTTTCAGTCATTTTCTTCATACCAGACATAACAAAGAAATTCTGGCGTTGGTGTAGTGGCATGATGTGGGGTGAATGACAATTTAGTGAATGTCTCCATCTGCTGCACAGCCAAAGAAACTGCTGCATTATGTAACATAGTGGAGGGGTGAGAGTAAGTGCAAGTCTGGCCTTGTGCAGCCTTCGAGTGTTACCTGCATGCTCTTACCTTACACTTCAAAAAATATAAAAAATGGTTGGCATTATTTCAAGTGTCTTTAGGGACAGTGGCTGTAATCAGATGGACACGGCTATGTGGTGGTTAGCAGCATAAGAAAAGGTAGAAGAACATGCAATTTGAAAAAAGCCACTTCAAAAAAAACTTTGAGGTGTATTTGCTGGTTTGGGTTTGACTTTTTTTGTAGTCAGTCTTTAACTGTGTTTGCCAGTTGAGCGTGAACTGGGGCAGCTGTTGCTGTTCACTGTTGGTGCCTGAAGCTCACAGCCACCATGGATGCCTTTTGCATGTTGGATGTTGACAATCACAAACTTACCCTTTACATTTTTTGTTTGTTTTTGTTATGTAGCACTGATGCGCTCTGAAAATTTAATGGCAGTCAATGTGTCTATGACATTTCTAGATTAATAGACAACGTCCCCACTTTGAATGCAGTCTTTAAAAAAGAAAAAGCTCTCATTTCTGGTAACATTTCTATTGTTGTAAACTAAAGTCCCATATAAAACATTTTAAACAATGGTGAAACATTTGACCTACATTGATGTGATGTCTGTCAGAAAAAAAAAAAAGGTCACAGTCGTGTGTGTGCATTTGGGGGACTGGCAAAGGCAGCTAAGTGAAATTGAAGGGGTGAAAATGAGCTCTTTCAGTGTTATGATGGTTCATTCTCCATGTTTAGTATCTGTACCTCTGTACCATGATCATGTATTTTGAGCGTGTGTTGGGATGTGTAAACCGTTGTATGGATCACTTTCTTATATAAGTGATAGTATCTATATGAATATATAACGCTATGCCATCTGTTTAAATGAAAAGGTTGCTGGTTGTTTTACATTGATTTTTTATGTGTGTTTGCTCTGTGATCTCCCTGTAATGAAGTGAACAGAGCTGTGTTGGAAAAAAATGCAACGTCTGCCATTTCTGCTTTATAACAACAAAAGAATCAGGATAAATAGAAACATGGATGTTTGGTCATCCAGAGAGCTGCCACTGTCAGGCTCACACAAATACACCCACTCGTTCTTGTTCTTGACAATTTGCTGTCCTATTTTAACAATATTCTTTACTCTGTTAACATTTCATCAGGATTGTCAATGATGACACAGATGACACTCTCCCAACCTGTATCCTCTTTAATAATGTGGATGCAGATGTAGTTGTTATTCATAAGGGCAATGTAGGTGTGGTTATTCCCAAACCATCCCCAAGTGATGATGATGATGAAGACACTGAGGTGAGAATGAGGGTGTCCTTGGTGATTGTGAATTTATGGGTGATCCTCCTGTTTTTGAGGGACATGGCAGTGATGAAGTGCTGAGGATGGGTAGTGAGAGAAGTCATCTACACAGACTTTATAGATCTCCACATTCCAGAAGAAGAGTTACATCTAAGCCATTTTAAGGCAGGAAGGGATTATTTTAATGAGGACAAAAGTCTAGAACCATAACTTGATAAACAGAGATGAGTTTTTAAGGGTTTAAATATTGACTGAAGAGGGACCTTAAAACTGCCATATTTTGAAAGGATTTGCCCTCCTGGGCACATGACGATTCTTTCAATAGCTCTTAGCTGCATAAACTGGTGGACTGATGTTGCCCAGCTACGAGTGTAGGTAGGCAAAATGATATCATAATCATTCAAATATTGCCCTTATTTGCAGCATTCCGCCTTAAGCTCAAGAACCAGAACTGAGGGACTTGCATAGCAATGAAATTATTCAACACAGAGTGATATATGTAAAGCTTGTGGATTTAATATGGCAATTTTCACCACCAGATAGAATCAACATAAAGGATTCAATCCAGCTCAGTAAAATATATGCACCACTTAGGAGATCAGGACACTACAAAACACACCTCCAATTCATCAACCGCTAAAAAGCGTTGATTATACAGCTTCAGATAGTCCATGAACACTTTCTCGTTATATTAGTAGTAGTACAATCAAAAACAGAGGCTAGGCCGCAGAGCACACCAGGCTTTCCTTGTTGCATTTGTGAAACACATCCACATACAGACAAAGCCACCAGCAACACATCTTCAAAAAGAGACAATTACAGAACATCATTTCTTTGTGATTACAGTCTGGTTATCACAGAGGCAGCATGTATGACACACAGGAGTTATACTACAACACAGTATAGAAACAGTAGCATTGAGTGAATAGTGGACAAAGTGTGGCTCTCTATCCTGCATCCTATCCACAGCTCTGCTTATGTGTCGATGAGTGCGAACAGACTTTTCTCCGTGCGGAGAAGCAGAAGGCAAACATGCTGCCGTTTTCAGCACTCAAAACACACTGTGGCTGTGGTGGTGTTGCTTGATGCTTGCTCTCGTGCCCAGGCAGCAGGCATATGCTGCTATCACTGCAAAAGAAAAAGAAAGCTTGAAGTTTACACAAAACGGAGCATTTCTCCAGACACATTGATGGTCCTTTTTTTTCTTTCATCTACAGTCCAAGCAGTGAAGGTGATACCCTCTATTTAAACCGAGGAAATGCCAGCAGCTCAAAATGAGTAGAAAACAGTACTTCACAGAGAAGACGACACGTTTTCAGTTGTAAACTGCCATCAGGCACATTTTCAGAAGTTTGGAAAATAAAGAGTTGTAAAAGCAGCCTTAGGCAAAAACATATGGAAATCTTTTCTCAGTATCCTAATGAAGCAGTGTGTACATTGTTGGCAGTGGAACACTATTCTCAAAGGGAATGTCTCAAGATATGGATTGCACATTGCATGGATTCCATGTTATCACATTGCACCATATGCATACCTAAAAAAAAAAAAGTAAATGGAATCCCTGGTTGTTGTTGTTTGGACCAAAACAGTCTGATGAGGGGTAAAAACTGTACATTTGCAGTGTAGATATACTGCACAAGTTAAAAACATACAGTAGATCACACACATTTAGTGTGAAAGCCTACATGAACCAGATAACACAAGAGTTCCCTTTTTTTTAAATCATGTACCAGTTTACACTGAACTGGATAAAAAGCTTTAAGCCACTACAGGCTGCTGTCTAACTCCCACTACTGTCAGTGCAACACAACACACACCACTACAAACCAAAACTCAGAAGGAGATACATGGAGATGGGACAATACAGTTTGACTTACAAGTTCCTGTTTTCTTTAGTTTTAAATAAATCATACAAAAATAGTAGCATACAGTATACAATCTGTCATGGTCCTGTTAATTCTCAGTGTAGTATCCACGGTGGCGTATAAATCACCTGTATACACACACACACACACACACATACTCAGCGGGCCTGAATTAAGTGAGACCCTCATTAGATAGTTCTGAGTTCCCAACAATCCTGAGCTTGTGGCTCCATTCTTCTGGGAGTTGGTCCCTCCGTAGCACAGCTACCTCGCAAACAGAGTGACTCGCCACAGGTCATCACTCATTCTCCCAAAGGTCACCCTCTGATCTCATTCTTCATCCCTTCTCTCAGGTTATCTCTGCAGGTCTCCAAGGAGGTAAATAAACAAGTCCCTATGATCCTTCTTTGCCCTCAGAACTCTCCGGCGACACTGGGGGCTCCTCTCCTGTAGGGGACTGGGCACCGCCTGGACCATCTGCACACAGACCAGAAACATTACGTTCAGGAAACGTTTACTTTCCACAGTTACTGTGGATCAATACTGGTGACATATCTGCTATTTTGTAACGTTCAAGTCATTTTCACTTTATGTGAAACAGGACAATAGCATTGCAGTAAAATTAAGGTCATGATCATGAATCTGGAGCAACAGAAGGAAATGGCATCCAGAACTCTAAACAAGTTGCACCATGGTGACTTTACTTAGTTCTTGTACACATACAATGTAATGAAACACTGTATCTGACAAGACGGACCTAGACTTCAGGGAGACAGAGAAGATATGCCTCCTCAATATTTAGAACAACTGCCCCATTACAGGAATCCATGAAGGCACAATTTGGTCCATAAAAACTCACTAGAATAGAGAAAATGAATGATCTAACGCTCAAAATGTCCTGGAGGAGGAACCCCACACCTTCCACCTAATGTGGGGGTACATCCATGACTGACAATTCAGCTGTTAAATATTCATAAGACAGTCTGTGAGTCAACATTTTGAGTATGTTGTGAGCAAAGCCAGATTTGTATCGAGTACATTTTTGGGGGCTGTGGAATAAATTTCATCACCATGCTAGATTTAGCAGCAAGTTAATTTGTTTCTTACCTGTGCGGCCAAAAATTGCTCAGTGGCTTGAATTTGGCAAGCCTGGTAGCTACAATCCTCACAGAGTCGTGATGAATTAATCTGAATGGTTCTGGCATGGAATGTTTCTGGACTGTGGGAGGAAGCCGGAGAACCCGGAGAGAACCCACGCTGCACGGGGAGAACATGGAAACTCCACGCAGGAAGATCCCGGGTGTCCTCACCGGGATGCGAACTGGGAATCTTCTAGCTACGAGCAAATAATGCGAACCACCGAGTCACCTTGCGGCCCATGGAATGGCCAGTTACAGCCATTTCCCTAGTGGCAATCCCAGCCCACAGCTTGCTGTCTGCTTCAAACTGAAGCTGATTCTCAGGCCAAGCCAACCTCCTCTGAGTTCACCCCTAAATTTTTGCCATATCTGGCAGCCAAAAATTGACCAGAGCTAAGCCCCAGGATACCAAATATCACAGCCAATTTATCAGATGGCCCTAGGTGTGAGCCCTCGGTTAGAGTTGAACTTGAAATAAAGTCTGCTCATGTTGGATTTACACTCCCAACAACCAGATAAGGCCTTTCACATATTTCGAATGGAGCAAAAGAACAGGAGGAAACTTCCACTATAATGATTTGAATATATGAGTGGACTACAGTTTGCCGTGTGCTCAGAGATGTGTGGTTTACCTTTGAGGGACAGCTCAGCCAGCTTCAGAGGGAGATCACCGGGGTTTACACCTGCTGGAGAGCCCAGGATGTCAGGCAGGGCATTTCTCCTCCCCGAGCGCCCTGAGGAGGCAAAGTCCAACACTGGTTCCACTTCTGTCATCTCAAGACCCCTTCAAGACAAGCACACAGAACACAATGTGGGAATTTGAATGAAAATGTTCTACAATAAGAAAGAGTACTCTGTTGTTAGCAGCTCTGCAACAGTGATCCTCAGCTTGTTACAATATGAATGCATGTAAAAGGCAGTGCTGTAATTTATCAATAACACAAATTCAATAATGTAATGGAAACATCATTGATTGGCTGTAGTTCAGGCTATCTGAATCCATGATATCAGCTGACTTATCATTAGCAGTCCAGCATTATTGCTTTGTGTGCTTAATTAATTGGGAAGCTAGCTATTGTTAGCAATTCTGTTAGGAAGGTATAAATCATGTTTGAAGCAACAACTAGGCAGCATAGTGTGATCACTCGATGTCCCTATAGCTTTCCAGATGTTGAAATCTCCTATGAAGCTTCGTATGTCTTTTTACAAAAAACCAAAAAACACCTGAACCACTGGTTGTCTCCAATATTTTCTAGCGTGATGCCTAAAAATGTGCATAAAAATACATTATAGAAACAATAGCCAACAGCAAAAGACACAAATGTGGTTAACAAGATAATAAAAACGCCAGGACCAGCCAATTTAAACATCATTCAAAAATATGACAGAAGTACAATGTCAAATGTAAAGAAATGGGATTAGCTTGTACTTTCTGTTGTATTGTTTTTGCTTGCACTTCTTGGCTTTACAGTTTGGTTAATATGACAAATGGACTTCTCTTGTTTTGTTTCTTTTAATTAGCTAGCTATTGGTGACTACTTTGTTATTAGGAAGACGCAGTCATATTGAATATTAGGATTTAGAATACCACAGTGGCACAAATGACAGTTGACTGAACATCTTCAACATGGCTTTCTTCTGTCCTCTTTGTGTGGAAGATAAAAACTCATTCATACTGAAGTGACAAACATGCAAGGAAACCTTAACACAACACTTCACTGTGTTCACTGCAAAATGTTGAAGCTATTCACAACGTTTGCTAAATTACCGCTGTCCTGTAGGACAGTAACTAAGTTCAACCCCAAGTACATTTTAAACTATGTAGTTAGCCTTTTACTCTTTCGGAAGCTGATGCTATCTTGGTAATGTGAATGATTTTTGAAAGGACTGATGTCATAGTCTGACTTATAGAAGCCCAACAGTGAACATTTATCTTGACGTTTGTCTGAAAACAAAATGTACCTAATCTGTTTAGAGATTGGAGCACTAAGAGAAAAGATTTACCATTGAAGCAGAGGATGTGTCTGTCTGGTCTCATGGCAACCAGCAGCTGGGGAGTCAGCTCCAGGCTACACTGGTGACAGGCAGAATTACATCCCTTGTCTCACACACTCGCACAAGCACACACACAAATACATCAAGTTGCTGTTGCTATGGCAACTATACAGAAAAAGCACCACTGGCAGGTAAACATTCAACTGGAATCCATTCTCTCACTATCTCACTTTCTCTTCCCAGTCTCCCTCTTTTGTTATGTTGCTTCTCTCTAAATAATCATTCCATCGAGCAAAATCCCATTTCCTATCGTTCTCTTTCAACAAAGGAAGGAGTTGATGTGAGTTGATGCGAACTTGCAATTATACACACATACACAATTGCACGCACACAATGCCCATCTTCAGAAAAAGGGTCACAGGTTGACCATCTGTTGGCCTCAAGCATTATTGTAGCTTAGCCAAAAAGCTCATATGAGCTTTAAATAATTCCATAAGATGAACATATTTCCTCCAACACTGTCACATAATCACATGTTGACAACAAAGACTGTGAGGAATGATTTGTAGGGCAGCGTAATGCTATCACAATGAAATGGCAGTCTGTGCATGACTTTGTTTGTTTCACTATATGTGGCATTTTGAATCTCAATATATAATTGTTAAACTAAATTATCATATTGTTATTTAACAGTACAAAAAAAACACCACAGAAATCCCATGTCCACCCTTCCCCTACAGCAACAATGGCTTTACTGCACAGTACAACCATGCAGTAAGATATGGACAAATAATGCAGCACTGACTAACTGGGGTCAAAATGCTGTTTCACAGTTACCATTACAATTATCCAAGCAGAGCTGGGGCCTGTACTACGAAGCAGGATTTGGGGTTAGTGAGGTAACTTCAGGCTAAATCCTGGGTTTTCGGTCCTAGCGTACCGGGGTACATCACCATGGTAACTGATGCTGAACGGCTAGCCTGCTCCGCAGCAGGTTCTGTTGGAGGTTGAGATCAGCGGGTATTTAAGCACCGCCCACTGAAAGTCAGTTCTCTCCCGTAAAACTTCAGAAGCAGCAGAAAACGAAGCAATCAAACAAAATGGCATCACCGGCATTAATAGAAGACCCGCTACACATCGGAGCGTAAACTGTGAGGGGATCACACACACACACACACACACACACACACACACACACACACACACACACACCAGTAAACTGACTTTAGCATTAAAGCTTGTATTTTAGGATATATTAATAAGCCACACCACTTTGAATTCTGTTTCTGTTTGTTCTTAATTTGTTCCCACCTCCTTTTTACACCACCAGGGTTGCAGCTGAAAGTAAAAAGTAAAAAGTAAAAAAAATGTCAGATATGCCACAAGTATATACATTAGGCAACAGATTAGTTAAAGGAATCCTCAGATTGTCTTATTGATATCTGATTGATTACCTGATACAATCAGTGATCATATTATATTTTATTATAAACTAATGAACGTATTCATTCACACAGTCAGCATTCCTTCCTGACTTTGGCCGCTGTAACGGTGCTGCTTTTTGCTCCTATCATGTTTTTATATTATTCTTCATATTTAGTAAAAAATTATATTCTGCTCCTCGGCGGTAAAGTGAGCCGCTCTGCAGCCAGACTTGTCCGTA
>NW_007578649.1:4776-33812 GCF_000690725.1 Stegastes partitus | reverse complement strand
GGTTCAAAAGCAACGTCTGATTTTCATGGTTAATTTTCATAGAATTTTTATTTTTTATTACTTTCGTCAGATTCAAGTTATTTCTGTGACCATTGGGGGTTTTTCTTTCATTAACTGAGGGGTTCCAACTATTTTGTCCACGTGTGTAAATGAACTTTGTTGTTTACATTTTCTAAAGTGTCTTAGGTTATGGAGCCAAACTAGATGCTTCTCAACACAGCAAACAGCTTCGCTGCTGCACAGATTCACATTTTCTACAGTGAAACGATTAGGATGACTCCTGCCCCATCAGAGCTGTGGTGACATTTTTATTTTCAGAAATGTCCTCTTGAGAGTCACAATCACCAGTATTGTTGCTTGAGTGCAATAATATCTGCAGTAGTTTTAGTGTTGATAACTTAGTTATGTCTGAGCAAAGATATGAATTAAATGCAACAAACAGAAATGAAAAAAGGTCTGCCACAGTAATGTATTAAGGAATACGCCTATAAAATTTCAGTGTTCTATTGCTGATTTTAGGACTTTCCAGAGCTTTGCAGAGATTACTTTTTTTTCTTTAAATTAATTTAAATTGTTGCTTCGTCCTAATTACTAAAATGTTCACCCTAGTAGTATCTGGCTATTTGGATAGTTAGCTTTAATTTGAGACATCTGATTTTGAAATATGATGTCTGTTAAGGGAAATCAGCTTTGTCGTTTCAAAAATGACATTTAGAAAATTCAACTGCAACATCTCTTTCCAGAAACTGTATGTAGAACACAGTAAAATAATTACATACATAACTTTTATATAAGAAGAACTTTTATATAGCGCTTTTTAAAAATCTCATAGACCCTTTACAAAAAACATACAAATGGAAACACAATGTGTCCTGTTTTTACTGGAGCTACTTCAGAGATGTAGTTCTTGCAGATTGTATGAGGCGTTCAGTATGATCCACCAAACACCCCACACCCTGCCTCTCTTTGTCCAGCCCATTGGACCAATCAGAGCAAACTGTTCTTCTCAGGAGGGAGGCCTTAAAGAGACAGGAGCTCGACGTTTCAGTCAGAGTGTGAGAGGAGGTGCTGCAACATACAGCATCAAAGCAATGAAGTGTTTTTGAACATATTCTACTAGACCCCAAAAATAAAACCGTGAACCTGTATTCATACACAACATGGCTCTTTAATCCTGGGAGGTGCATTGAGAGGATTTATATAAATTCATTTTACATTTTCTACCATAAAAGTCAAAAAGGTGTCTCAAAACCTTCTTCCACATTACCAAAAGCAGCATTCTGGGGATGAACTGTTGAAGGCTTTATTAATTCATTGCTTATTTGACTTCAAAATAGGGCTGCTAGGTGGCTCGGTGGTTAGCGCCACCTCGGTTCTTTGCTTGGTCAACTAATATGTGGGACAAAGGGGCCACACATAGAATGTCAACTGTCTCCATGTTACTAAATTACTTCACATAAAATTACAGAGGATGTGTCTTTAGTGTCCTCTATGATCATTTCACTTTCAGCTCTTCCATCAAAGTGCTCTCTAGTTAACTAGTCTGTGGCTGCAGTAATAAACTTGGTCTTTAAGTAAGACTGTGTTGTAGGTGTCCGGCAGAAGCCAGCATATTGTTCCAAATGTCACTTCTTAGGTCCAATTTGTCAAAGCTGTTCTTTGTCCTGAATCAGAGACCATAGTTCAGCTGAATGTCTGACAGTAGGAGTCTAATCAGGGCCTATCGTTAGTAACAACCACTCATCTGTGCCTCCTTCACTCCGGCTGACAGACTGGTCAAACTGAGCACCTGATTATCAACACAGAGCTTGGTTTGTTTGTTAATCTGGATAATTCAATTTGGACTATTGCTGATATACTAGCTTACTGTAACATCAGGGATATGAGGAGCTGGTATATGGAAGACGACGGGGAAGCTGTTCATAATATTATGACAACTGAAAAGCAGTGCAAAAATGTAGTTTTTATTGGCTTCAGTCTTGAAATATGAGTGCCGGTAACAGCCTTGAAAAACCACTGGTAGTTCAATCCTAATTAGAACATCTGGTAACTTTCATTAAGCCACTGGATTAAACACTGAACCGGCACTGACCCATCATGTGAACAAGTTTAGTTTGGCTGATAATCCAAGAACACTTTAGATAGGATTATCTTGTCAAGAAAATTGACCTGGATACTATGACGTCTGTGGCAGCTCAGTCAGACGTAGGAACAAGCTGGAGGCACGTTACGCAATAAGGTGGTGCAACAAAATTCTTCTGTTGGGAGAACTTTCAGAGTTTAAGGGTGGTTTACATTAAGGTTCCAATGATACAGAGCTCAAAGAAAAAAATAGAACAAAAACATCTCTTTCCTGAAACTGAACAAGTCACAGCTCTGTATTCAAATCAGAGTTCATGCTGCAAATTGCTACTTGAGCTATTTCTAAACACAATGACCTCTATAATTAAAAAAATTACAGTCTGTACTTGAAAACTCCTTGATCCTGTAGGGCCACTGTGTAAATTACACTCATCTCTTGTCAGTTGCATATGTGCAAATGAGCATGATGTGTATAACAAAGCAGGTCTGTTGCACCTCTGAGTTTAAACACCACTAAACACATTCACTGTTGGAGGCAAGTTCTGACCACAACAGCACATTGTCTTCTGTCACTCCTACAGTACTCTCAACACCTGCAAGATGGCTCTATTCAGAGGAGTCTTTGCTGGTTTTTTGAGTGAGCACCTGCTATTCATAATGGAAATGCAAGTTTAAGGACTCTGAATAAGAAAGCTCGTCTCAGCAGACATTTTCATCAGCAGTGAATGGACCCTTTCAGCAAAACAAGAGTCGCCAACAGAAAGAGATGCTGAGAGCTCAATATGTTGGACTTTGTACATCAAGGCAACCAAGACTGACATATCGTCAGTTCGGTCATGCAGAGAAAATGTCAAAACTACCTCTATTCAAGACTGTGGAAAGGAAGTGCTTCCCTGATACCGAGGAATGCCACACAGCCTGTAGAACATGACTGCAGAACTTTCAAAAACAACTGATTTCCCACAGAACCAAGACAGGAAGGAGCTTTTACAAAACCAAAGTTACAAATTTGAGAAATGAGTTGATAGACATTCCAACAAATTTCTACGACCAGATCACACTATGATATAGCATGCTTACCCTTTATTATTGGTAAAGAAATAAAATATATATATATACAGCGCCCTCCATAATTATTGGCACCCCTGGTTAAGATGTGTTCTTTAGCGTCTAGTAAATTCAGTTTTTTTCTGAATAATATAGGACCACAATGGAAAAAAAAGAGGAAAATTCAACCTTTAATTCAAGTGCATCAAATCATGTGAGCCACAATTATTAGCACCTTTGATGTTAATACTTTGTACAGCCCCCTTCTGCCAACAATTCATTTGAGTTGAGTTGAAGGTTACATATTTCTACAGTCTTCAGTGTGAGAGGATGCTTCTGCAATAAAAATTGAATTTAGTTTAAGGCTTTTAACACATCTTAACCAGGGGTGCCAATAATTATGGAGGGCGCTGTATATAGCATGTCATTTGGGAAATCATAATGAAAGTTTGAATATATAATGAAGACTGGCGACCTGTCCAGAGTGTCACCTGCCTTCAGCATCAGAGCCAGAGTTACCAATAGACTGAATAAACTGATCAGGAATGCTGGCTCTGTGATTGGCTGCAAACCTTTCCACCACAGCTTCAAACTGTTGTCCATTCTGGACAGTCCTGACAACCCGCTTCACCCACTGCTGGACAGGCAGTGGAGCAGCTTCTCTAACAGACTGGTTCAGCTCCATCGTCCTCTCAGCACTCTCTGCTTTGTAATAGCTTTGTTATTATCTGTTTTTCTGCTGCAGTTGCATTACTTCTTGTATGAGTAGAAAAATGGGATGGTAATGTAATACAGTGAGTGTGTTTAAATACCAACACTAATAAGTAAGGAATAAAACAAGAAGCACAAAAATAGAAAAACAAGAATTTGACCCTGATTTTTACTGCCAGCTGTTTAAGCAGGACAGAAAAATGTACTGAGGTTCAGTTCCTAGCCTTTAGGAAAATGATTTGTCACGTAATATTATTAATATTCTCATCTGAAAATAATCATCTCTTAGTGTCTTGTATTAAACCCACATTAATTGATTTTTGGACAACATAGAGACAGTACAACAAGCTGTAAACACTGTGCTCACAGTAAACAGTGTCTTACTAGCACATCAAGCATGCATGGAGGTAGACTTATTAGCTTAAGGTAACTCAGAATAGATTTTACAAGTTAAAAATACTTTCGCAAAACGTTGATGGCCCGCTATTGTTATGTAATATATCGGTAGCTTAACTTAGTTGGGCCCGGTGCCAACTCAGTGTCGCTAACGGGACTAAACTATCTGATAGCATTTAGCTTATACCTACAGACCATGATGGAACTGCTGACTGCATCTTCAAATATTTCTCTAAGACGAGAAAAACACCTGATGAAGATGACGCTGGTCAGGAATCATTTGCCTTTTACTGACTCGTCAATGATGATGGTCGGGTAAAAAACAGTGTAATCATATATCATGAGACACAAACTAGAAACATTTTTTTTTAAAAATGATTAGGGTGTAGGAAAATGAGAGAAACAATCTCATTATTGTTTCTGTTTGTAGTTGAAGACTGGCTACAGCAACAGGCTGCAGGAGATCAGCTTGCAGCATGTACTGAATGCTTCTGAGCATCAGCAGCCACCTCCTGGAGAATTTCTCTACAACAGAGACTTAGAGCCATTTCATGAAAAAAATTACATTCATTTATTATTTTTTTATCTTTTTAAAAAGCCACTTTTAACTGGCTATTCAATAAATAGGTTGTAAAAGTCAAATGTCATTTGTTTACGTCGAGCCAGCCCCCACTGCTGGAAAAAATCCTCGAGGAAACACTGGACTGCATTTTTTGTTTGTTTGTTTTCTTGGGTTATCTTTGTCTTATATTAAAATTAGTTTGATGATCTGAAGTATTTAAGAGTGACACGTGTGCTAAAATGGAGGATATCTGTTGGGGGGCATATACTATTTCATAGCACTGTATATACTGACACTGATGTATCTGCAATAAGCTGCTGTATCTACCTGACTGATTAATCACTCTAGCTCTTCTGTGAAGTGATTAAACATGTTTAAAATTAAACTAGGAATTAGTTCCAAATAAGCGTGCCACGTAATTCTACAGAGTTATTTGCAGGGCACTTCTTGAAAATATCCGAAAGCATGAACCATAAGTAACAGTGTCATAAGTGTTAAGTCTTAAGTTATTTTTTCCAAAATGTTATTAGTTATTTAATTAATGGTCCTAGATAAAATAGACTATTATTATTTTTGAGAAAGTTACAGTTTGCATATTATGTGAATTTAAAAAAAAAAAAACCTCTTCTTTCATACAAATTGCAAATTTTATTCAACATGACAAAATCTACAGGTCTGGGCCCTGCAAGTAACCATAGCAGTGAGTTAAAGGGTAAAGTCTTGCAATAAAAAAATATATTATTGGTCAAGATTTTGGCGTAGGACTGCAATTTGTTTTTCGTTATAGATTAATCCATAGTGACACCTTCACAATGCAATACTGTGCCAGTGACTTATTTTTTCATTATAATTTTCCAAAGTGTCATATTTTATATTTTATATCATGCAAAGTTTTTACACTTTCAAGTAAATAATAACTAAAGGAATCAACTATAGACCGATACTCAAATATAGCAGAAGTACCTCAAGTTTATCCTAATGTGCAATACTTAAGGTGAATGTGCCTGTTTATATTCTATTACTGCACAATACATAAAAACTTTTGGCAGCCTCAGTACAACAATATCAGCAGTGGCACTTGTCTTTATAAAGCCATATCTGTCAAAGTGTTCTTCCCTCCAAACAAGAGACCATGATAGATATCAGTTGTGCCTGCTGCTTGAGGCTGACCTCTATTCTGCTTCTCATCAGTCCAATACTTGCAGTGTGACAGCCACGGCACACGACCTCGTCATATTGTTCACATGATGAACCAGGATATATACCACATCAGCAGGCAATCAATAAATCTAACATTATCACATGCTCTGGTCATTTGGGGCATAATTTTAAAGAGATGTTAACTACTTATCAGCAAGTTGCCACTGACAGGGTTTTACAGTTTTTACAGTCTTCTATGCTTGATAAGAAATTGGGATCAGTAACAGAATGCTCCAGAAGCAGGTTCCCTCTCCAGACAGCCTCACCACAACAAATCCAACCCTAAATGTCAATCTAGCGTGCCTTGTCTTTGTGTTGTATCCCCCTCTTTTCCTACAGTCATGGTATTAGTCAGTAAGCAACACTGTGGGGGTTTAAGTTAGGAAACTGCCTGCTCGCCCGCCGAGGAACTGCACAAGAAATGATGTTTACACAGCCTGCACAGACACAAGAAGTTTTAGATGAATAAATAATGCCTGGGATTAAGTCTCTCGCTATTTTTAGTCCCTCATAGCCTGTGATTATTCCCTGTCCTTCTCCCCACTTTTTTCACTGGTATCCTAAAGCTTGCTCTAGCTGCCATGGAAACTGCACCATTGTTATGAACGCAGCAATATAGTGGAGGAGGGGAGCCATGGAAGAGTCAGACTGTCTTCAGCTGCAGTTGAGTTGTTTTTTCTGCTCATGGAGACTTATTTTATGTTTCCACACTAATGTTAAGTGTGGGTAAAGTGGGATTAGTGTAAAGCATTGAAAACGCCAGGGGAACTATAAAAACTGCAGAGAATGTAGTATTGAGGAATATAATTTGTAGAAATTCAATTGGTGAAAATGTACTGACAGCATGATATAAAAGGAGAAACATGCTAAGCTAAATTAACAAGCTAGATGTGACATATAGCGAGTGGGAGGGGATCACGTGATGGCAGCATGAACATACGGCTTTAGTTTGAGCTCTGTACCACTCAGCTGTAATTAGCTTTTTATCCTGTGTGTGACCTGGCGCCTGACTTTATTTTTGATATGAGCATTACATGCTATCTCCCTGAAAATTTTTTGACCACAGTCTTTTGGCAAAATGAGAAGAAATCGAACTGAGACAAAAAGGACACCGCCCCTGAACCTGATGAGGGCTCACAAGATAGCATCAACACAGACTCTGATAATTGTACTGAACTTGACCTGGCTCTCACAAAAGCTCTTAACCAAATGACCAATAATATTGTAAAAATGATTGATGAAAAACTCAGTCCCTTGGCTGAGACCATTCATAAGCATGTGGCGGAACTTCACTCTGCCAGTAAGAGGCTCGATGAAGCAGAAGCTAAGTTACTCTACTACTCTATAGGTGACCCACAGTGGCTCCAAAAAGAAATTCTCAACCTCAGAACAGGTTACAGACTACATAGACTCTCTGCCTAAATAATATCTTCCCAGACAACAGACTTTGTGCAAATTTTGTGGGCTTTACGGATGCCGATTTGAACATTTTGAACATTTTGATCACATCTGGCTGAGTGGCCAGATATGTGATCATTTGTTTTCTACCTAACATTGGTCATCCCCGTGGGGAATACCTTGTCAGTTTTTTGACAGACTCTGTCATACCATAGCCAGTTCGCTCTCCACTATGAGCTGGTGAGTTGTTTGTATGGTGAAAAGTCCCAATTTCTTGGGCAAAGACCATCAGTCCATTTTGTTTTCCACACAGCTGTTTCTGTGCTGTTTCAGTGTTTGTGTTTAGCTTGCTATACATGTATTTTACGTTTGACTTATGTATTGAGGTTGCGTTTTTTTTCTTCTTCTTTTCCTATGACTATCCCTTATGTGTATGTCAGGTGATGTGGGTTGTGTGATACATGCAATATGAGGAAAGGTCGGCCTGCTGTTGGTTGTGACTGCTCATGTTTCTACTAAAGTTAACAGTCTATATGAGTGGCATGTCTAATCTTAACACAATTAAGCTCTGTTCCAGAAATATTCGGCGCATCTGAAAACCAGCCAAAAGAATAGCAGGAATGTAATTTCTTAAAAAAAAGAGGACCTCTCCATTGCTTTTCTCCAAGAAACTCATTTTGAGGACGATGATAACATTAAATGCAAAAGGGCTGGGTGGGGCATGTTTTTGCAACCTTTTATCCATCTTTTAGCTTTTAACCAGGTTGAGTGGTCGTATTTGTTTTTTGCTCCGCAGGAATTTGGCTCGGGTGGAAATTTTGTGAATTGGGTCAAGGTTTTGTATAACACCCCGACTGCCGCAGTTCTGACTAGCAGGTTACGATCTAATAACTTCTCCCAGCTCCCCTGGGTTCCCCTGCCTATTCCCACGGTGATGTGGGAGTTTCTCCCTTTAGCCCACTGCTCTTTGATACGGCCATTGAGCCACTGGTTCAGGTTATACGGTGGAGTCCTCTGATTTCCAGTATTTTTGTTAATAGGAGGGAGCACAAAATGTCATTATACGCAGACGATGGACTTACATCCTGTCCTCAAATATCAATTCCCTGCCTGATCCAAATTGTCTCAACATATGGTGCCTTTTCAGGAAACACGATTAATCTGGCAAAGTAAGAGGCTATGCCTTTGGGGTCTATGATGTTGGTCCCAGACACAGCAGAGCTCTTCCCCTTCCACTGGTCCCCCTCTGGGTTTATCTATTTGGGGGCATATGTAACACCTGCAAATGATAAGTTGTTTAAGTCTAACTTCTCTCCCCTGCCATAAAGGCTGACTTGGACTGCTGGGCTCCTCTGCCTCTCTCATGGCTGGGTAAATTTGCCCTGATTAAAATAAACATACTGTCCAGACTGTCAAACTCACTACACAATGATCCCTATTTTACGATCAAACAAAGTCATTAAAGCACTGGAAGGCTGGCTAAAGTGCCTTTATTTGGAGCAAAAGGAAGCCCCAACTCAAAATTGAAAGGCTTCAAATGGCTAGTTCTGATGGTAGTTTTGATGCAGCTAATGTGAGAGGTAGCACATCTATAGGTGATAGCAGACTGGTGTAGACATGACCCTTCCTCAGTGTGGTTTGCTATTGAATCCCTTTAGTCCATATGCCCCCTGTTTATTTATTGTTTGTGTCAGACTCCAAGGCAGTTAAGAAATGATGAACTTTAAGCATAGTTAAGGCTTGGCAGTCCATTCGTGCCATAGAATGGGCAGGGCATGAAAACTGACAGAGTCAAGTTTGGGAAACAAGCACAGGCAGGAGTGACGGGAAGACAAGCTAGTCGGTTTTTAAAATAAAACAACCTGCAGACTTTGCCGGAAATAAAATAGACCAATAAAATGTTTTTATTCTTTCTGTGCGGTCTGGCACCAAATGACCCATAGCCTGGTACCGGTCCGCGGTCTGGTGGTTGGGGACCGCTGCTATAAAGGGTTGTGCTCAATTGACTTGTCCCCTTGCTCCCTCACTAGATGGACCTTACTGTCTCCCAGGCAGACACTTTAAAACATGGTTCAATTGTAGACTGAGGGAGTGGGGAGATTTATTTGCTAATGAGTCTTTACTGTCTTTTCAGCAGCAACGACAGCAATATAACCTACAAAAGGATGAATGTTTCAGATTTCTACAAATTAGACTTGGACACTTCCATAAGTGACTCAGACTGGCAGAGCGTATGGGCCCCTGTCATGGATATATCTGTCTGCAACCGGGCTACATCTACTGAGTTTATAATTTTGCATTGCACACATATTACACCTATTCTCAAGAAGAAGACTGATACTACCTCCTCTCCCCTTTGTTGGAAATGTAACTCTGAGATTGGTGATTGTGCACATTGTTTTCGGTCTTGTGTGAGGCTACAAAGATATTGGTCAGACATGGTGCACGAACTGTTATTTTTGGCTTGCCGATCCTACTGGACCCTATGTGTCTCATTCTCCATCTGCCAGATGGTAATTTTTATTAATAACAAATGTATGAAGCTCTTCAAATTACTGACCTTTGCTGCTAGGAAAAACAGAGGGCGGTAACTAACGGGGAAAACAGAATGGGGAAAACCAGAACAAATTTACAAGTTACAACTACAAAAAAAAAAGAAGAAAACTCTAAACAAAAAACAGAGGGGAAAAAAACCTAATGAATTCTAAGATAAAAGAACAAAGCTACTCAAACAAATGGGGATACTCACAGAAAGGGGACAAGAACAGAGGGGGCAGACAGGCTCAGGGAATCCAGGCTGGAACTGGTGGAGAAAGCTGGCTGGGGGAATGTAGGCTGGAGACAGAGCAGGGATTGGCAGAAACATGCAGGAGGAATGGCTATGGTCTGGCAGGGTGTGGTGGAATGAACAGTCTTTATGGGAGCTATGGTGATTGTGAGCAGGTGAGTCCGGATTTGCAGTTGTGGGTGATTGTCCATAAATGAGGGCTGAGAGGCAGACAGACAGAGACAGAGAGAGAGAGGCGGGAGAAGAGAGGGAGAAAAAGGGGGACAGGCAAGGCCCGGGGCAGAGGCTGGGGTCATGACAGTCATGGCACAACAATGGACTGCATCCCCAGCAGATATATCACATGCATGTTTCACTACACAGTGGACATTTTTTATAAAGTCGGGACTCATACTTAAAATATATTGAGCCTTCATCGTCATCCTCTGTATTGCAGGGGTTTCCTAAACTGGCCTGTCTGTATTTTTCTCTGCCTTATTGTTATACAATGTGTTTTATTGTAAATTTATTGTTATTAATTAATTTTCTTGGGCTGCAAAGTGGCGAGTTGGTAGCAAGAAGGTCGCCGGTTTGCATCCCGGTGGGGGCACCGGGATCTTTCTGTGTGTAGTTTGCGCGTTCACCCCGTGCAGCGTGGGTTCTCTCCGGGTTCTCCGGCTTCCTCCCACAGTCCAGAAACATGCTGAGGTTAATTGGTGATTGTAAATTGTCCGTAGGTGTGAATGTGAGTGTGCTTGGTTGTCTGTCTCTAAGTGTAGCCCTGTGATAGACTGGTTACCTGTCCAGGGCGTCCTAAGTCGACTGGGATAGGCTCCGCCCCCCGCGACCCTGGTGAGGATTAAGCGGTGTACAGATAATAGATGAATGGATTTATTTTCTTTCTTTCTGTCTGCCTATCTGTGTTATGCGGCGGGAGAGGGAAGATGGAAAGATATAATATCCACCATCACTTTTTCACTTTTTCTTCTACACGTGTCATGTCTGAGCTGTTTGTGTTCTTGGTGTTGTTTATGTGAAAAAAATTATAAAAAATACGAGGGCACGTGCTTCATGCACCACATTCTCATTAACAGGTGCTTAGGAGGTCACACATACAGTATGAACAAAAGACAGCGGACACTTCCTATCTGGCGCCCCACCTTGCCTGACCTGCCCTGCCTGCTGGTCTTTGTCTTGTGCTGTCTCTGTCTGAATCTATCGGAGCCTTTCTCTGTATTTCTCTCCAAAACCTGGAATCATGGATTTGATCAGCTGGTTTGTCAACGCAATTGATCAAATTTTCTCAACGAGAAAACTGGGCAAAGGAGAGCTTTCCTGCCCTGACGGAACGCTTGCAGCGGATACACGAGGGTCGTGTGCCTCTCTATACTTCAGTCGAGGATGTTGAAGACGTCTACATAATTGGGATTATGATGACAGGCTTCCTGCTGTTTGGAGTTGGGAAGGCGATGGCAGCACTTTGGGCAGCTGAGAGTGTCTGAGCTGTGACACCTCCCCTCCCCATCACCCTTCCCCCTTCCACATGTGCAAGTCTTGAGTTTTTGTTGTGATGTTTGTATCATGTTGTTTATGTGCAGACGTGTTTTTTCCAAATCCCACACTGTGCCCCCCCAGAGGAGCTTAGTTTGGCAATTACCTTTTGTTTTTCCCCTTGTTTTCCTTTTCCTATCTAATGATAAGGGGCGCTGCTCATGGTGGCTGACCCGACAGCTCTCCCTCTTGTCTCCCCCTGTTATTGGTCATTGTCTTTTTATGTTTCTTGGACGGGATGTAACGGTAAACACAATTTCCCTGAGGTACCCTACCAAAGGGATCAATAAAGTTTTGTCTTATCTCTTATCTTCCTGAGCAGCAGCAGTAAAGAGAAAGAAAGAGACACAGAGAAAGAGATGGAGAGAGGTGAGACTGATCTAATGAGACAGCATGATCAGAGCCTCCCCTCAGATCTTGAAAACGTCCCAGTCTTTTCTGCTGATCTGTACAGCCCTTCTTCTCACTATGGCTGCCTGCTTTCATGTTTGGAAGCCAGACAAAAACACATCAGTGCAGGCTTTTACATTGCAGATTATTTGCTTAGGCTATGAATCTTTTGGGAGAGAAACTATCAAGACCTTCTGCTACAAGTGTGGACATGTAAAAAATTACTTTTATTACTCAAATGATTCTCTTGGTGGTCAAAATTTCTCAAAATGAACAAATTTTCAAGGAATGATGCTGTAAGTCAGCCACTCTAGTTGACCTTTTTCTCAGAGAATCTGATGAATGGATGTGCTCTTATTATTTTTATTATCAATATTATCACCTGAAGTGTTTTGTGGTGGGAACAAACTCTGCTTTAGACAGAGGATTATCTATCTGAAAGTGAATTCAGTAACTATCCCATCCTAGTTTTGCAACTCGACACTATGTATGGCAAGTCTTATCACACTAAAGCCCTGGGTAAGGTAATCTAGAGAGAGGGACAGAGCTGGCAGGGTGGTGTCTCTAAAACATCTAAAGCACAAGAGCAAATTCTAAGGAATAGATTAAAAGGTATCTAACTTTAGCTGCAAACACTGGGGCAGCTGGCTAAGTAGATTACTTCCTAAAGTAGTAACCTATTGTTACTTCTCAGGCCATTACAGGCTAACAATGAGGCTACTGATGCTAGCAGACAATTAGAAAAACAATTAATATAATGTTTTATGGTCATCACCCAAACAATATTACTAGTGCATCTCAAACAATTAGAATATCATACAGAGTTTATCATATTCATGTTTTAATTTTTAAAAAAGTAAACATTACTATATTCTATATTCATAACACATAAAGTGAAACTTCATTTGTTTGAATTTTGATGATTATGCCTTATCAGAAAAATGTTTCGATTTTCTAATATCAATCAAAAAAAGATTTACAATAATCTACATAAATCTACACCCATGGATGCACCCCCACTCACAGCTCAAACACTATCAAAAAATTTGCAGAAGACACGACCATAGTGGGTCTAATACGTAAGGATTAAACAACGAGGAGCTGTGCATTGTACAGTTTGAATGTACGCAGCGGAGTATAAAACATGGCTCCGAGTTGTTTAATCTGCTTATACCACGGTCCCACACAGCGAGCAAACACACTAAATCTTTATTTAATTAACAGAACTCGCTAAAAATGCCTACGTTTTTGGGACTATTTTATGCAAGTCTCAGAGCGCAATTGAAAGCAAGTCGCCAGAGCGGCGTGATATAATAATGATTTAACTCGCCAAACTACATGTGCATATACACGAACATAATGCACGTCAGTTAGCCATAGAATTCTCTGTGACCAGGGTATAATGGACAATAATAAGGCTGCATACAAGGAGGAGGTCCAAGCACTCTCCACATGGTGCCGGACCAACGAGCCGAGTCCTCTAAACTCAGTGGACCAACATCAGCAGATTACATATCACCACACATCATCACAGACTGTGGAAGCTTAATACTGGACTCTACCTCTCCACTCTTCCTTCAGCCTCTAGAACCTTGATTTCTAAAAAAGATGCAGAATTTACTTTCATCTGAAAAGAGGACTTCAGTGAGAACCAGTCCAGTTCTTTTTCTGCTTCGTTCAGGTAAGATGCTTGTCACGTTATCTATGGTTCAGGAGAGGCTTAATGTTAAGAATGTGTCAGTTGTAACTCCTTTTCTGAAGGCTTATGTTTGTGGTAGATCTTGATGCACTGACACCAGCCTCAGTCCACTCATAAAGCTTTCCCAAGGTCTTAAATTGACTTTTCTTGACAGTCGTCCCAAGGCTGCTTTCATCCCTGTTCCCTTATCCTACCACAATCTTCCCTTTCAGTCAACTTTTCATAAATATGCTTCGATATATCAATGACCTTCTCTTGTTCCTTGTGAAGGGTGTTAAGGATCTTCTTCTGGACAATTTTCAAGTCAGCAGTCTTCCCCATGATTGCGGATGCATGTACTGAACTAGACTGACAGACTGTATTTACACTGTTTGAAGAGTAATTTATATATATTGTATCATGTTATGTACTGGGGTTAAGGGTCTTAATCTGCAATATAAGAATAATGTCCATGTCATGTCACCTCAATGGATGGCATGTAGTCTCATGAATCCATCCATCCATCCATTATCTATACACCGTTTAATTCTCACTAGGGTCGTGGGGAGGCTGGAGTCTATCCCAGCCAACTCTGGGTGAAGGCAGGGGATACCCTGGACAGGTCACCAGTCTATCACAGGTCTACACATAGAGACAGACAAACAAGCACACTCACTATGGACAATTTAGAATTACCAATTAACCTCTAAATGTTTTGGACTGTGGAAGAACCTGGTGAGAACATGCAAACTTCATGCATAAAGATCCCAGGCAAACCGGAAATCTTCTAGCTGCAAGGCAACGGTGCTTACCATCGGGTCACTGTGCAGCCCAGCCTCAATGAATGTCTTTCACAGAACCTTTAAAGCTGTCATGCTAACATTTGTAAGTTGCATTGTGCCCCACAAGATCAAAAGATTTATAGGCATAGCAGTCTCAGCAAAGGGTCCATTCTAATGTAATTATGTTCTCCATTTTAAGAAAAAAAAATTAAAACAATGACAATGACAAGGATTATCAAAATTCCCAACAGTTCCCAACTTTAGGTCTCAAAAGTCCACAACGGAAAATCACTCACTCACAAATCACCCACTCTCACCCCAACCGGTCAAGGCAGATGGCCGAAGATTGCGGGGTTTTTTGGTTCCTTCCCACCGTTGCCTATCGCTTGTTCAGGTGGACTCCAAAGGCAACTTTGGATTGTTGGGTTCTCTGTTCAATTCGTAAGGTCTTCACCTTACTATGCTATGAGATGACATATGTTGTGAGTTGTGCTCTATAAACAAAACTGAATTGAATTGAAGTTAAAATCAAAAGCACTCACTGATACCATTCTACTGTACTGTTTACTGGTACACAGGTCCAAACAGTACCTCACGTCACAGTCCATGAAAGAGCACCTATAAGCAAACTGCCCTCTCTGTAATTAACTGTGTTAAACGCGCAATAACAACAACAAGCCATTATATGAAATGAGGCCAGTAAAGTGGCCTCCATGTTGCCAAATACGAGACAAATTGAGCAGTTGGATCAGGGTCAGTCACAACAACCGAGCACTCAGCTATTTACAGCAATTAACACAATTGACAGAAAGCTGTAAAGAATGGCTGGCAGGCAATGCTGGCAAAAGCCTCTGGGATGATCTGGAGAAAAGAATATGTTGACCAAGAACAGACTGTTTCGGTGGAGAGATGACTTTTACAAGCACAAGTACAAATACAAGTATTTTCCCTCTTGGCCAGGGCTCCCTTGTAAAAGAGATGTCAATCTCAATGGGACTCACCTGGTTAAATAAAGGTTAAATAAAAATAAAATAAAACAAGTCATGTTCTGGTTCAGTTCAGCTTATCAACTATGTAGAGGTATGTACAATTAATTTTAAATCATATTCTGTTAATGACATTGTGCTGCAACCTCAGACTTGAATAATGTTTTTATATTTCATCTTAAACTGCTGCCCAGTGCACTTCTCCCCCGCGGGATTGCACCTAAATGAAATAAAATAATAAGTTACCTTTCAAGCAGTTTTCCTGTAATGTTATTGCGATTGCAAAGGACAACATTTAAACTTACGCACTGACCCGAGCAGCAACGTTCTCCACACCGTCTCCCTCTGTGTTGCACTTCTTTTTAAAAACGTGTTCAAACTGGCCGTATGAGCGCATTAAGATTTCCAGTTCTAGTGGGAGAAAAACGCAGCCCTCCGCCTCCCCGTTGCCATGGTGACCCGTCGACTCGGGGCTCCATTGATGCTGGCTTTTTATGGTTGTGGTACACGCGCTTAACACCAGGTGAAACTACTCCGAGTTGATTAAACTAACTCAAACATGTAACATGTTATATTTGGCTTTGACTGTACATTCACTCTTACTTTGCAGAAAAAATACCGGGATATATATCGCATGTCGATATTCAGTCTAAATATATCAAGATATGACTTTTGGTCCATATCGCCCAGCCCTAGCCCTTCCCAAGTTCCTCTATTAGAAAGGGTAAATATGAGAACCTCATATAGCCCCACCTCTATAGAATGTCCTTTTTTGTGCCTATGGGCAGCTGCTCACATGACACCAGTGCGGGTGCTGATTTCTGCTCTGAGTCTAGTTAGACTGAGTGAAAGTGAGTATGGATGTGGCATCTCATTCCCGTCTTTACTACTTTGGCTTGATTGCAACGCTTTACAGATAAATGGCACTAATTTTATGCACTAAAGCTGATTTAAGGAGGTCTTCTACCAGTCGCTGTGGCCAGCGCCCTGTACTTTGCAATGGTCTGCTGGGGGAGCAGCATCAAAGATGGTGATAAGAACAGACTGAACAAACTGATCAGGAAAGCCAGCTCTGTGATTGGCTGCAAACTGGACTGTTGTAAAGCTGTGGTGGAAAGAAGGACTTTAAATAAGCAGTTGTCCATCCTGAATAACCCTGACCATCTGCTTCACCCCCTGCTGGACAGGCAGCGGAGCAGCTTCTCCAACTGGCTGATCCAGCTCCGCTGCCACAAGGACAGATACAGGAAGCCTTTCCTGCCACAAGCACTAACTCTGGTCAACACATCCCCACTGGCTGGCAGAGAGCTCTCAGCTCTCTCCGCCTTGTAGCATCTGGTTGTGTCATCAAAATTGCCAGATTGAACTGGTAAGAATACTGCTGTGGATATCTTAAAGTGGAATTCTGCCTTGTCAAAATGTATTTACAGATGTCTTGAATTAGAGCTTTGGCTTAGCAAACTGAGGTTGCAGATATTTGTAGCTTCATCAGTGGGAGCAAGGGTAGCTTACTTTTCAAACAACGTATGGTATTGCAACTGTCATTGCATATGAAAAGCCATTTTCCTGCCCTGACAGAGCAGCCTGAGGAGATCTTCTCCACGAACTACATGCTGATAAGCTCTTAAGATTTCATAGCATTTTCTAACAAATTTATTTACCACAGTAGCCACCATTACTTCTTCAAATAATATTCAAATGCTATGCGAGACCAATATCCAATGGGAGGCTTTGCATGAGCAGCAAATGCACAACAATTCGGACTAGTTGTAATGACACTATAGATATCGGGAATAAAAATTCTGACTGATCACAATGTGATTATGTCTAGTCAGAATCACATTGCTTAATACAAATAGTGCTGAGCCCCCCAGAAGACGTGGTAGAAAAAACATTTTAAAATGAATGCAAACTGATTAACAAGATAAACTTTATTGATCTCCATCGGGAACTTTACAAAAGAAAGGATTAGATTAATAAAGGGGATTAGTAGAGTAAGAAAGCCCAAGGTGACATCTTCAAAGCACTATTTGTTTCAGAGCAAAAGTCCAAAACACTAAGACTCTACCATGGCATAAAACTGAATTTTTTACATGAGTAGCTACCATCATGGAACATTTAATATCGTTATTTAAATAATAAAAATAAAATAATGTTTCTTCCAGCACATATTGAATCCATAACTAATGGTACCAGCTGAAAAGCTAAAGGCTATCTATCAGTTGGACCTTAGTAGCAGCAGTAAGGTCAAGAGAATAAATCTAGTCTATGTGTCATGTATACAATGCATGTGGGACACCATGTACTGCCATCACATCAATATTTCAGCACAAAGCCTGTTGTTTTGAAAGTGTCACCAAGGCCAGCTTCCACCTCAGGCACTCTATGAAGTCGACCATCGCGTCAACAACGATGCAGCCCAGCGACTGCAGCTGCACGTGCCGCTCCGACATGCTGGCCACTACCAACAGGCCTCTGGCACTCACTGATGACAACCCTGGCAAATAGGGCATCGACTGACACAAAAAAATGTACACACATGCACTGCCACCCTGCATCAGCTGTAGAGTCAAACTTTTGTGTTGGGTTTGTGTTTATGATTACATTTGCAAGCAGGAAGGGGGATAAAATAGGAGCTGCAACAGAAGAGGATTTTAATCACAGATTCATCTTTGGAATTTTATTCCACTTATCCAGGTCTGAACTTTATTTCATTTCATTTTCATTTAGCAGACGCTTTTATCCAAAGCGACGTACATCTGAGAGTGGATCCAACCCAAGCAAGGATCTAGTCAGGAAAAAACAATCAAGATAAGTGCCATAGAACAAGTTCAAGTGTGATAGGGTGTGCCATTGAGAAGACATTTTTTGCTTGTTTGTTTGTTTGTTTTTGTTTTCAATCTGTCAAGTTGTTCAGTGAAGAGCTGGGTCTTTAGTCTTTTAATAAAAACAGAGACGGAATCAGTAAATTGAACAGAGTTTGGTAACTCATTCCACCACCAGGGAACCACAGAGGAGAAGAGTCTAGCTATCGACCTCGGGCCCTGTTGTGGTGGTTGTAACAGGCAGCTTTTGTTGGTTGAGCACAGTGAGCAGGAGGGAGTGCAGACCCAAAGGAGAGAGTTCAGGTAGGAGGGAGCTGTTCTCGTTGAAGTTTTGTAGGCAAGTGTCAAGAGTTTTGAATTTGATGTGGACAGCAACTGGAAGCCAGTGAAGCATTCTGAGTAGCAGGGAGACGTGCTGTTTTTGGCTGGTTGAAAACCAGACGTTCTGGATCATCTGCAGAGGTTTGACCATGGATGCAGGAGGCCTGCCAGTAAGGAGTTGCAGTAGTCAATGCGTGATATTATGAGAGCTTGTACCAGGAGTTGTGTGCAATATGTGCAGACACAAAAGGGCTGATTTTCCTGATATTTTACAGGGCGAATCGACACGATCGAGCAACAGAGGCGACATGAGCCTTGAAGGTTAGTTGGTCATCAATCATGACACCCAAGTTTGTGGCAGATTTTGTGGGTTTGAGTTGGGTTGAATCAAGCTCGGTGTTAATTTCTTGTTGTAGAGAGGGGCTGGCTGGGATGACAAGGAGCTCAGTCTTAGAGAGGTCGAGTTGAAGGTGGGGTTTTTTCATCCATGCCAAGATGTCTGCAAGGCATGATGAGATCAGGGCAGAGACCGTGTGGTCGTCCGGGGAAAACAAGAGGAAGAGCTGGGTGTCATCAGCATAGCAATAGTATGAGAAACCATGGGCCTGGATTATTGCATCAACTTAACAGAAGACAGTTCTCAAATATTTTCTTCAGCTTTTCTTGAAAAATCCCAAGGTCTTTTAGGATCAGTTTGGACATACGAGGTGTGTCAGAAAAGTTTCAGGACTGGTGTCACAAATATATATGAGGTTGTTTTTTTTTTTTTAAATAATTCTGTTGAACCACGGTTCAAAAGCAATGTCTGATTTTCATTGCTTGATTTTCATAGAATTTTTATTTATTATTACTTTTGTCAGAATCAAGTTATTTCTGTGACCATTGTGGGTTTTTCTGTCATTAACCGAGGGGTTAATTAACAGAGAGTAGGAGAGAAGCACACGGATATAAATACCGGCTGTGTTTTGATTTTATGTGAACACAAAGGCAACACAAAAACACAGTAACCCATCCAGTCCTTATTTGGTGGTTTTAATCAGTCTTAAAATATCTACCAATTACAGTTTTATACAGAGCTCTGACCTGTAGACATACGATTAAAACTTATGGTAACTTTAGCCATGCATTGGGCCAACACGACAGAATTTTGTTTTTGCTGTGGTGGCATTACCATTTATAAAATAAAGTAATAAATTTGGTCTTCAGTTCCTCAGAAGCTGTGAGTGCATACAGACTTGTGGCTGAGACATTTTAGAGTTGCCAGAAGCAGCTTACCACAAGTAAATCAACCTAGTGAACTGGGTGGACTGTGAGGCAGCTGTTCACTTTGAATGGTTCACCTGGAAACAATGTTCAGAGAGGGGACAGAGATATGCAAAGTTGTAGCTAGATGACTATTGGTTCCTCAGTTTCCACTCACCAACTGAATAAAAATCTTACCAGCTTGTACAGCTGGGAGGCTACCACGATGAAGGGGGCTTCAGGAATAGAAGTAGTAATCATCTTAATTTTAAAGTTTTCAAGACATACAAAAGCTAAACATAATTTAATGTTATAAAGCTGACATGGCAATTACAGAACATTATCATTCATTAAGAGTCAGTTGATTTTTGGTCCAATAGTCACTCTCCATTAGCTCTGTTTTTGATTTCTACCAACTCCTGAGGGAAATATCTGTCTCTTTAGCTGCAAAACACCCCACTGTTTTCACCAGCTATTTGCTAACTGACTGCTGTTTGTTCAGCAGGTTATGTGCAGTGGCTTTTCTCTGAAAACAGTTTTGTTGTGTTGTCGAGAGTCAAACAGTAAAGCAATCAGCTTACACTATAAGGCCAAGAAGGGTCGCAGGTTAAGCTGATCATTGATCTTCAGGTTCATCACTACAATCAACCTCTTTCACTTTATCGTTTGACATGTAGTTGTTAAAATACAAATATTCAAAGAGATTAAAGAGCTGTAATATTTGTCCTTTTATTATTGCAAGTGGCACAATTTCATATACAGTGACACATCAGTCAATAAGAGAAAATATATTGAATAATGCAGTTTTCCTTGATTGATCCTGTTCTCCTTTAACTTTCAGGACAATTCATCAGTCGATCTGACAACAGCCAGGGACAAGATTATTTTGTTTTGGATTACACTGGTGATATTTTAAATTTTCAAACACTTCCCCCTTGCTGCCGCATGAAGATGCAAACGCCCAAACTTGCCAGTTGTAGCCATAGAAAGATATCTTTATTAAAAACAGTGCTCGATGGTGCCTATTGAAATGCAATTCAAACAGCATACGCACCTCTCGCCCTCTAACGGCCTCTCCATTTGCCAGTCATCAAAAAGAGCTGTTCAGATGGTTGATGTCTGACCAACTGTTTTGAGATGCAGTGCCTGTTTCTAGGGCAGATGGAATTCCACGTGGTAATTACAACGGGAAACGAAGCAGCTGATTCTATTGTATGGTCTGATACACTGAAAAGGTCAGTGATCTGTGGACTGGATGGATGCCTTGAAAATTACAATAAACGCTTTGTCTTCACAGAATAACTATTGCATTTTACATACTGCTCTTTTCCCTTTTAATCAGTATGGAGAGGCTGGCAGCAGGAGAGATGACATTGACGACCCACAGTCCATTCCTATAGAGCCAGGCAGTGGCATGCTGAGGGGAAGTCTATTGACTTATGCTGCAACCACACTGCCTCTTGTCAGGCTAGGCTGCTGGGAAAATGTGCATGTAAAGGATGATGAATTCAGAACAGTTTAACACAACTTCGTAGAGGAAAAAGGTCTCCTCTGTTTCTATTATCATCCTCTATCAGCTATACCTCTACAAAACATGCCCACTGTCTCATGTGTCCTCCACAGTCAGGTGGGAAAAGAACTGACTGACATGTTTTAATGGCAGAAAGATTAAAGTAGCTGTAGCCAAATGGCAGCCAGTCATACGTCACAGTAAAGGTCAATGGGTTTTATAGAAGCACTGGCCTGGATTATGCTCTTATAGGTCACTGGTCAATGCAGAGGAATAATGAATGACTAGCATTTAGCCCAGAAAATGACTTTTTCCACCCTCAAAGTGGTAAGACCCACAATCAATAAGAATTGCATTTAGTGCCTGGTGGTAAAATTGTAAGTAACAGGCAACACTGGGCTGCCGTTTATCTTGCTTCAGAAACACAGACTTGAAAAGTGGGAATCACTTTTCTTTACCTCAATAGCAATTTGATGGCAGGCAGCAGATGTGTTTAAAAAAAATCAAGTTTAAAGGGTTGAAAGAAACATATGTTTATACACTTTTCACCACAAATACTCACATGGTGGTACAGTGGCAGCACTGTTGTCTCCAAGCTAGACTCCTGGGTTCAATTTTTGGATCTCCAAGTGCTCATATTTTCACAGTCCAAAGACATACTGTATATGGCAAGTTAGCTGGTGATTCTAATTAGCTGTAGGTGAGTATGAGTGTGCATGAACTGCTGGCAACCCGCCCGGGTGTCAACTAGGATAGGCAACATGAGCCTGCACAGAATAAAGCGGGTGTAGATAAAAAATGGATATTGATCGAAGAAATATAATGGTTTAGTAGTGGTTATTCTTAAGTCAACACACATGGTACTACTGAGTGAATCTCATCCTGGCATGTTGCTATTTGCCTTAGTTATACTCTTAGACCGCATATACAAGATGGACATAGCAACTATGATGTCAGCGACTGCTTTGTGGACTACCACTGTGAACCCTTAAGTTTGGAGTTTTGCTGTCACCATCTTGCTCTTTGAGATCATGTAATAAGCAAAGGATGGATCTGATTTAGAACTACAGGACACTGCACATGCTGATACAGTAGTAACCTGTCAATCACAGGGTCAACTCCCTAAAACATGCCGTTATTTATCATCTACTTACATTAAGTAGGACCTTTAAAAAATTACTATCATCCTGCATTAAAGGAGTCTTGAAACTAGTGAAGATGGTGACCAAAAAGGTCTTCATGTGTTGTTCATGTAAAAAGTCTGAGAACCACTGCTGTAAAGGGATCCTGGCGAGGACTCTGGCATATAGGCATATATTCCTAGTAATTAAAGCCAAAGTTACTTCGTGTTGAAAGGGATAACTATGAGTACTTCCTCCAGCCTTTCAGTCTGTCAAGGTAAACAAACACCTAATGATTATATAAGTTAATGTAGTCACCATGTTTGTCAAAAGGGAGGATTGTGTGTGTGATTGTGGGAGTAAGTGGTTAATTAAACTTTCTTCATGACACCTTCAGAATCTGAACTTTGGAGCCTGTTCCAAGTTGGAACAGGCTCTTGATGCCCAACCCAAATGCTAACATAAAGCTGGAAGATATTGAAGCTGTAAAGACAAAAAAACAATATCAGTTACAGTACCTAATATTTAAAAAGCTATAACCAGAAAATCTCTATCATTTTTGCTTGATAAAGGACAGTTTAGTACAGACAATACATTAGCTATGTGTGATGAGAAAAAGCGGACTGCACTGCACTACAGTAAAGCAGACAAATGTGCACTAATAGGGCAAAGCTACAAAATATTTGTTTTAAAGACAGACAAACAGAATTTTGGCGCACTACCATCTATTTAAGAAACTACAGCCAAATATGCTTTTTTGCTTGACAAATGACTAGTGTGATAAATGAATTATCAAAGTTGTTGATCATAAATCCAGTCATGACTCCATCGAATATAACACAAATACATTTCCGTACCAATTCTGACACATACAGTTGCTGCACACACCGCCATCTACTGCAGCTACAGTAGCTATGTACAGTTAGCATACTATCTATTTCTGGAAAATAAACACAGAATGCAAGAAAAAATATTCAAACTGTAAAGACATTGAGAAAAAATAAAAGAGTCAAGCAGCACTACCTTATATTAAAGACATCTGCAAGATTAACCAATCATCAAAGTTGTTGTTGATAACTTTCCAATTAGGGCTGTAACAAATACACGTATTCGAACCGAACCGTTTGGTACAGGCCCTTTCAGTTCAGTACAGATATGTAATGCGGTACGAAAATCTTAAGACTATTAAGAATGGCCAATGTACAGAATTGTTTCAATTGTGAAACTTTGAATCTCATGGTGCCCACAGTTGTGGTGGACCTTCTCCAGCTCACTGTTGTGCAGTATTGCGGAGCTAATAATCGTTTATTCTCCTGTCGACGCTTCCTCATAAGCCTGGTCTGCATGGCTGGCGAATGGGATGGCTAATACTAACAACAACAACAACAACAACAAGCCAGAGCTGGAAGACACTCATTAAAATCACCCGTGTGGGATCACTTCGGTTTCCTGGTGAAGTCCGAAAAAGGAGAAAAACAAGTCGTCAAAACAAAAGCCGTATGTCCACATTGTGAAGCGGTCCTCAACTATGCATCCAGCAACACGTCACACTTACACACTCATTTGAAAAGGCAGCATCCAAGCGTAACTGCCCGCTGTGCTGGAGCTCTGCCTCCATTCAGTCCTCAGTCCTCAGCGCTGTCTTCTCAGCAGTACAGGAGGAAGCTACAGCCAGGCAGCACCACAGGAGTGGGCTGAGCAGAGCTACTGACATAAGTTCATAATGACGTTGTGACATTGACGATGACTCAGCATGTCTCCTGTTTCACTTTTACTCTTCGTTGCGTCGGTCACGCTTTTCATTTACGCTGCATTGCTAAAGTTGTGCTAACAAGTGTAGAAAATATCTGAGAGTACAGAACCACCCTTCATCACTCCGTCAGCTTGTTATTAATCATATTCATGTTAATTCAAATGCTAGAGCTATGTCTTGATTATGCATGAATCGAAGAGTGTAGATAAAATTAATACAGAACTTGCTGGAAATCACAATATGGTGGAAATGAGCTGCTTGGCAGAGGTCTGCGCCCTCACAGCGCTGTTCTAGTTAGCCATGTTTTACAAACTCACCCCATTTATGAACAGCACACAAGCTCAAATTTGGCTGCATAATACTTCTTTCATTTATTTGAAAAATATTTATTTATTTTTTATATTTATCACTGAACTTGGTTGTTTGCAGCAGTGTCTTCCTTTTTTTTATACTGGAAAAGTAATTCAGTTGTATTTACAGCAGACCAATCAGCTGGAATTGTTCATGCTGCACTTGTATTTTTATTTATTTTACTTGGTTTATTTGATATTGAGAGCAATGCAGCAGTATTTCTGTTACATTTGGATATACTGTACATTTAATTTGATTAACTGAGCTGCTAACAGCTTTTTGGCTTAATACAATGAACAAATGTTTTGGATGAATTATGAGCAGGTTTATTTTTTAAAAATGTTCCCCTTATCTGAGAAACGAACCATACCAAACTGAACCGTGACTTCCATACTGAGGTACGTACCGAACCGTGATTTTTGTGTACCGTTACACCCCTATTTCCAATCATTAACTAATCACACAAATACAGTATATTTCAGGACCAAAACTTTTCGTGCATACATTGCAAACCACTGTAGCAACAGTCACAGCACTAGCTTACAATTAACATGGTAGCGGTAGCTAAAGTTCAGCAGTTTTGCTTGTTAAACAACTATATGATTGCTGGGGCACCGCTACAGCTCATGTCCAGGGCTACAGTCCCCATGTGGAGGTCATGAGTTCATGACTCTTTCCCACACGTCCTCCCCCTATTCTTCTCCCCTACTTTCCTGTCTCTCACTGCACTATCAATGAAGGCACAAAGGACAAAAAAATAACTAAAAAATAAATTCATTCATTCATTAATTTAAAAAAAAAACAATTATATGATTGCTAACCTACGTATGATACATTACGTTAGCTATTTGAAGTGAATGTAGAAGCGTCATTGCTCAGACAAATATATTTCACAAAACTTTACAGTTTCCTCAGATTGCAGATTTGAAAGTGGGTGTTTGACACAACATTTAGCTTTAGACAATTCCAGTATAAAGATATCTGTATCATATAGACTCTGTATTGCTCACAGTTAAACCACACTCTGTTCGTCTCAGCTCTGTAATTAGGGAAAGAGTTAGGTAAGGGATAAAGATAAGCTGCTCGGCAATGTCAAGGCCATGGACGGAATTTATAGGTATAGCATTTACCTGTTCACTGATTACACTGGCAGCCTTTGTACCTTGTAAAAGATAAAAGACAGCGCTGACAAGGGCTGTTCAGGAGGTTAGCGATAAAGGACTGAGCAATGTCTGGCACCTCTGCAACTCCAAAATCAGAACGGGTGGGAAGAGGGTATGTGGCGCAATGTCATCATCTGTGTTAACACAGCAGCGTGACTGCGCCTGGAATGGTCGCATATGCACCCGGAATTTCGAGGGTGCAACTATATTTGAAATTACGGCCGCATGGTGCGCCAAGAGAAAAATGGGCAAAAATGAAGGCCTGTGCCTAAATAATGGCTGCAGGGAAAAAATAAATAAAAAAGCTTCACGTCCACTGGTTGACTGAAGCACCCGAACCTATGCGCCGTAATGCAGCCTGCGAGTCAACTGATCATGACTCGCAAATTAACTTGCTAAACGATCAGCTGACCGTAATCAGCGAATCAAGGAGCAAATTGATAAAGACAAACAACAAGCACAGTTAGTAAGCGCGTGTATGATTGGCTAGAAGTTTCTGCGACCCTGTGGCCTTTCTCAGACAGGATGAAGCACTCTGTTGCTGAGTATTTTTCGAAGGCTTCTCAGCCTTCGGTTTCAGGAGAGCGAGAGCGCCCTGAGCTACTGAACATCCAAGAAACCCAACCGGAGCCCGATACAGATGTGGAGCACAAGAGCGATGTGGAACCCGATAACGATGTCAAAAGCTCGGACACGGATGATGAGCCCCCAGCCAAACCTTTTCTTTTAAAGTTCAGTTAAGTTTCGTAACCACTTCCTAACGGCAAGTGTCCTCCAGAGGAAGACCACCTGCAGAGATGCGGATACGTCATGTGTCATGATGGCTGTCAAGAAGTCTGTGGAATAAAGCAGTTGGTTGTAACCAGTGACGTGCGGTCAGGGGACATCACGGAAAGAAAAAAAAATAGCTTCAAAGGGCAGCTAACAGATAAGGGACAGTCATGAAGAGAAAAAGTAAACATTCAACCACTTTGATTATCAACCCCCAAAGTCTGAAGAGCCTGACCTAACACCCCTGGCTTAACCAGCCAAACAGCCGTATGGAAAACAGACATCTGGATGACTTTTATTGCTCTTCCTAACTTCCCTCTCAGTCTGAGGAATGCAATCATGGATGGACAATGTGAAGGAAAGCACAGGAGGATCTGAATGTGCCTTTACTGTCTTGTGCTATTTTAAGTGTTGTTAAATGTGAAAGTAAATAATATCATGGTAAACACCCCAAAACCTTAATCACAGTTAGATAACTCCTTCTGGATTTTATTAGCTTGTTACACAATCATATATCCTAGTACTGTATTATCTTTGTAACCGTGCAAGATAAATAGCTCATGTATATACTCTTTGTGATCCTCTCATTTAACAGGCTTAACTCTATCATTACAAGTACACATAGTTCTAAAGTAACATTGTTACTTTTAGAACAAAACTCCTGACAATTTGACCCACACAGGCATCAAATCTAACACCCCGCCTGGGAGAGGAGTTCTTTATGACTGGTCAGTTATTTCATTATAAAAAGCCATTCACTTGAAAGACAGACAGATTTTCTACCAACCACAGAATTTCTCACTTTGGTCTTTGTTACCAACTTCAACCTCAACACGCTGTTCCAACTCTGCTGAAGTCACGTCTCCCCCAACATCACATCACTGTACCTGCTCCAGAATCCAGCTTCCGGAAAACTGCAAGAATTGAGCTTTCTCTCTACTAAACGGGTGCTTCAAAATTACAAATGCCCTTCAAACATCCATCCATTTTCTATACACCGCTTAATCCTCACGAGGGTCGCGGGGGGCTGGAGTCTATCCCAGCTGACTCAGGGTGAAGGCAGGTTCACCTGGACAGGTAACCAGTCTATCACAGGGCTACACTTAGAGACAGACAACCAAGCACACTCACATTCACACCTACGGACAATTTACAATCACCAATTAACCTCAGCATGTTTCTGGACTGTGGGAGGAAGCCGGAGAACCCGGAGAGAACCCACGCTGCACGGGGAGAACATGGAGACTCCACGCAGAGAGATTCCGGTGCCCCCACCGGGACGCGAACCGGCAACCTTCTTGCTGCGAGGCAACAGTGCTACCAACTGCGCCACCCTGCAGCGCCCTTCAACATTCCAAATTTAACAGTTTATCCACTGCTTTCAGTGAAAGGCTTTGCAAGTCTCCAGGTCATACACTATATTGCCAACAGTATTCACTCACCCATCCAAATAATCAAAATCATGTGTTCTAATCACTTCCATGGCCACATTGTGTATAAAGTCAAGCACCAAGGCATGCAGACTGTTTCTACAAACATCTGTGAAAGAATGGGTCGCTCTCAGGAGCTCAGTGAATGCCAGCGTGGTACTGAGATAGGATGCCACCTGTGCAACAAGTCCAGTCGTGAAATTTCCTGCTCCTAAATATTCCACAGTCAACTGTCAGTAGTATCATAACAAAGTGGAAGCAATCGGGAGCGACAGCAACTAAGCCACAAGTGGTAGGCCACGTAAACTGACAGAGTGAGGTCGGCGGATGATGAGGGACATACGGTGCAGAGGTCACCAACTTTCTGCAGTCAATTGCTACAGACCTCCAAACTTCCATGTGGCCTTCAGATTAGCTCAAGAACAGTGTGCAGAGAGCTTCATGGAATGGGTTTCCATGCTAGAGCAGCTGCATCCAGGCCATTAATCATCAAGTGCAACGCAAAGCGTCGGATGCAGTGGTGGAAAGCAGCCGCCAGTGGACTCTAGAGCAGTGGAGACGCGTTCTCTGGAGTGACAAATCATGCTTCTCCATCTGCCAATCTGATGGACCAGTCTGGGATTGGCGGCTGCCAGGAGAACGGTACTTGTCTGACTGCATTGTGCCAAGTGTAAAGTTTGGTGGAGGGGGGTTATGGTGTGAGGTTGTTTTTCAGGAGCTGGGCTTGGCCCCGTAGGTCCAGTGAAAGGAACTCTGAATGCTTCAGCATACCAGGAGATTGTGGACAACTCCATGCTCCCAACTTTGAGGGAACACTTTGGAGATGGCCTCTTCCTCTTCCAGGATGAAGGTGCACCAGTGCACAAAGCCACATCCATAAAGACATGGATGAGAGAGTCTGGTGTGGAAGAACTTGACTGTCCTGCACAGAGTCCTGACCTCAACCTGATAGAACACCTTCGGGATGAATTAGAGCAGAGACTGAGAGCCAGGCCTTCT
>NW_007578649.1:0-4406 GCF_000690725.1 Stegastes partitus | reverse complement strand
TCAAGATTCTCACTCAGCATTTTCATCATTGTTTGTATTTTATGTTTTCTGTTTGCTGTTATTGTTATTTGTTGGTTGTAGATAGTAATAAATGTTTTGTGCGTATACAGTTGTTTCTTGTGTTTTCTATAGCTTACTTTCAGTCACTTTACATATCTGATCTTCATAGTTACCTAAGTTCAAATTCAATTTCCTGGTTAAAGTGGAATTGTGTCATTATAAAACACTCTTGACTGATTACCAAGAGTGAACAGTTAATTAGAATTATTGTGCTGACTCAGAGATTATATCAGTGGATGAATAATCTAAAGGTTGGTTTTGATCATTTTAATTAATCCAATAATTTTCTTTATTGAGGAGATAAATCTGCCTTATTTCCCCCTTTACACAGAAGAACAGATGATAGGAAGTCAGATGATTCACCCAGCAGTGACAAACATAGCAGGCTGCCTGCAGCGGTAGTATGAGCACAATACCTACACTTCCCATGACAAAATATTAACTAGGAGATTAAATATGACTAGAAGTGACTGTATTCCCATCACTATGAAGCTGCTGCTCCCCTCTGCACCATAAAACACTTACACAAGCACATTTGTTTTTGCGATGTAGTTTGCTAACCTCAGAGGTATTTGGGTCACTACTTAACTAGCTTTGTGGAATATAAAATGACAATAAACAACATCAAAAGTGAGACTTAGAATAAAAATTATCACTGAACTCTGCATTTCCTTCCATCTTCACAATGTTGTTTTGGTTTGTCTGTTTACCAACAAACCATTTTTACTTTAGCGCCACCTTCAGCAGAAAAGGTCTGAATGGGGCTAAAAGACAAGTAAACACTACTCAGATGATCAGAATCACAATTTCAGTTGTATGCTAATATCGCTGACTGCCTGCTGTACGTGTAAAGAGACAGCTGCTTAATAAACATTATAGGAACTGTATTTAGGTCATATGTCAATATTTTGGTTAGAGTTTGATTCACTCCCTCCAAATTTAATGTAGCTTCAAAGTTATAGGCTGCACAATACATTTTGTTAGATTGGTACTACGATGCCAACCGATATGTTTACTTTCAGTTTTAGAACAGAATCACAGGGCGTTAAGGGTTTTATTATCCATGCTCCCAAAAGAACTTGAAACTTAGTGTGAACAGTGACAGAGCTAAACTACAAAAAATTACAACACAAAAAAAATAGCTTAATAAGAAAATGAAGTTTGAGCTTTTGCCACAGCATTTGATTGACAGGCATCACCAAGGGAAAAAACAAAAACACAAAAACACCTAGCCACTGAACTGAGACCAAGCACTGAGACAGATTTACTTCAGATATGATCTCATGGAGATGTAATTACCATGAGGTGAAATCATAAAATTAGAGGAAGTGCCTTGGAGCTAAAATGAATTTGAAAGATGAGGAAGAGCTGCTGGTACCCTTGCAGACCCAGATTTCATTCTCCTTACCTGACATTGTGTAACACAGTGATGATTCACGAAA
Source organism: Stegastes partitus (assembly GCF_000690725.1). NCBI lineage: Eukaryota > Metazoa > Chordata > Actinopteri > Pomacentridae > Stegastes > Stegastes partitus. The sequence continues at coordinate 2,904 of NW_007578649.1, read as the reverse complement.
GAGCTCATGCAAGAAGACAAGACTAAACAAAGACAGACACTCAGGGTTTAAATTTTGAGCTTTTTTGAAGGAACATTTTTAGCTCCACATTAACCAAAGCGTATAGACTGAGGCCTGATCAAGGGCCTTTGTACAGGACTGGACCTGGACCTTGCAAGACTGTTGTATTAAGAATGAGCACATAAAGAGCAAAGCTAAGGGTTTAGCAGATTTAAGGGTTTATCAGTAAAACCCTTATAATATCTAGGAAACATTTAGAGTTACGAAATAATATTTCCATTACTGATTGTGGTTTATCGGCCTCTCATGATGGAGTAAGTGGTAAATGATGTCTATTTTTAGGACTGCAGAGTGGTCACATTGAAATCACTGGATACTGGCACAGGACACTGAGCCTTTGTTGTGGCCTTCCAAAGCTACTTTTTACCTGTAGGCCTGTATCATATTATGAACACTGGTATGGGTCCTTTAAATTGAAATGTATTCCTAAACTACTACTTCTTGTGAAAATTTCAATTTTAGTCTAATGTATTATGTTCCTGGTGTCAGCTTGCCACCTGAAGGTCACGAGTTACACACCTCTTAATAAACCACAGCACATAATCCAGCTGCCATGGGGCTCTCTGTTGGGAGCTGGTGGCATTTTCATAAGCACAGCTGATGCACAGCTCAGCGCTGTGAGGTCATGGAAGTGACAGGGAGCTGTGCTGCTGGAGCTCACTGTCCGCCTGCTCTCACCACTATTTGGTGCACTTACGTTTGAATAAACCTACAGCTGATGCCTGATCTGACCGGTGCTGGCAGGAAAGCTAAACACACGAAAATCTGCTGTTTAACCTCCTCTTGTTTTGATTTTTCCCCCCATCAGTTTCAGTGCTAATAACGGCTCCATCCTGCCTCATTAATTCCTCCATGCACGTTTATAATCCAGTAGACCCAGCAGCTTATTCTCTCGCACACAGTCCTGTGCCTATCTAGCAGGTCTGTTAGCTCGGAGTAGCAGAAGCTGATGTCCTACCTGTGGAACAGGTGACTGGATGTGCGCAACGACGGACACTTACCAACTGATTTCAGTGCGCTTCACCGAGAAACAAAGAAAAAAAAACCCAAGGAGTCCTAGGTTGGAGCTATCCACCGGCCACCATCCTCCGCGGGAACAATGGGAGAAGGTGCGCAGCGTCAGGGAGTCGACACATTCCTTTGCTCCACGGAACGGACACCGTCGGAGCCGCGACACAGCGGACTGTCGGAGCGCCAACCGGAGCGCCTCACTGCGCGCGCAGCAGCAACAGGGAGGAGCGACAAGATGCACGCGCTGAGCCCGCAGCAGACAGGAACAGACGCCTTCAAAGTAAAAGCAGGACAGCGGTCAAAAAATAAAATTGGAAAAGCAGCTTTTGGTATGTCTATGTATTGAAAATGTAACAATACAGAAAAAACCGATGGTAATATAATAAAAATACATAACTGCAATGTGAAGTGTTGTTGATTGAGTACTGATGATGTGAAGGTGTTGAAGAAATTATTCACTGATACCATCTTGTTATATATAAAAAGGTTTATTGAAACAAGTACAGTATCTCAGACACCACGGTTTGCCTGTGAGAGGATTCGAAGCTAAAACGAATCACCTTCCAGAATAAACTTAACTACTGGATTATATAGGAGCTGTTTACATAAAGCGAAGACAGAGCATATGGTTCATAACCACAGAAGGAGATAAGTCTACACAGAGAAGCACAATTCGTTAAGCAGAGAATCTCCAGCAGCACCTACACTTTTCTAAACAGAGACTCCCTGGCAGCACCTAAACATGTCACACACAAGTTAGAACATCAGATGCCACAATAGCTTTTTTTTGTTTTGTTTTGTTTTTTTTTATTTAAAGGGGCCATTTTTTCCACAAACACGTCTTCCCGGTGACTAAAATTTTGGGGCCTTATGTATAATTCGTTTTTTAATTTTTCAATGATTAATTTTTTAATTTTGAGATTGACCACCAGATTTCTGGATCTGACCAGGCATACCAACGATAATAAAGGATTTTTTTGGAGCCAGCTCCTGTCAGCAGTAGTGGTACTGCAGGTTTTAGACGCTTCCAGGTTGGCTTCATTTTTTAGGGCCGGCTGCTATGTCCTTCTTTCTTATATAGTCTGTGAGCTGTTTAGGGTTAGTAGTTTAAACCCAGATGCTGTGATCCACTGGATCAGATGCAGCACTGAGATCCAGCAGAACCAGTACAGAAACTGGTCCACTGTCTGAGGCTATAAGAAGATCATCAGTGACCTTCACCAGCGTGTCTCTGTTCTATGATGGATTCTAAATCCTGACTGAAACTCTTCAGACAAACATTTCTATACAGATAATCACATAACTGGCTGCAACAGCTTCTTCCAGAACTTTACCAATCAAAGGGAGGTTGGATCTGGGCCTATAGCTAGAACACCTGGATCTAGAGCAGACTTTGTGAGCAGTGGTTTTATTAGAGCTACTTTAAAAGCCTACGTAGCCTGTTAGCAAAGAGAAGCTGATGATAGTTAATACTGCAGTATTTATTACAGGGAAGACGTCCTTGAACAGTCTAGCTGGGATTGGGTCCAACAGACATGCTGCTGGTTCAGAAGAATTTCCTATGGACGTGAGCTCTGACAGGTTCACAGCAGAGAAGCAGTCACAGGATAGATCTGGTCCTATGGATGCATCCAGAGCTGCTGCTGCACCTGCACACATGTTCATGAGTTTCTGTCTCATATTCAGACTTCATCAGTGAAGAAGGTCATGACGTCTTCACTGCTGAGAGCTGAAGGAAACAAGGCTCCACAGAGCTGTGACTCTTTGTCAGCCTGGCTTCAGTGCTGAACAGAACCCTGGGCTGGTTCTGGTTTTCCTCAGTAAGGATGAATA
>NW_007578648.1:277548-312755 GCF_000690725.1 Stegastes partitus | reverse complement strand
CTGTTTCTCGCAGACACACACTCTAACACAGCAGCCATTCCTCCACACACACTCTCGCTCTTCTACATGCGCACGGCCTCTCATCTGGAGTCTCCACTGCGCATGTCCGCATTGCAAACGCTATTAATTTCGCATTAAAACATCGTCTCATCATGAGTGGCAGGAATCCTTGAAAACAGGATAAAAAAAGAAAAGAAAAAGAAGAAAGGAAGGAAGCACACAGAAGAGGAAAACCTGCAACCTGCTGCACGTGACGCTGCCTGCAGGAGGTCAGGTGACACAGGCAGCAACAGGCAGCCAGCAGGAGAAGGTAGAATCTGTAGAAAACCTGATCAGTGCACCTGCAGGACGAGATTTATGTTTTACAGATAACACGACCACAGTGGGTTATTATAGGACACAATCAGATTCAGCAAACATGCCTCAAAGTTCAGATTTTGAGGATCTAAATGTCCAGTTTTTAGTAAATTACCACCAAACTATATATTTTTGATCAATTTAGAATTTATGGAGGGTTTGTCAGCTGCAACAAATGGCTTTATTGGTGTTAATAAATACCCCATCAATCCTTTTTTTTACACCAGCTATTAATAACAGCACCTATTGGGTTGCCAGATTGGGAGACATTCTTCCAGCTTTCATTTAATCTCCCAGTAGGACATTTTTATTTATTTTAGATCTTCAGTTAATCAGGACTCCACTTATTTTCTGGCAAAAAAAAAGAACCTTTCATTTTGTAAATGCTGAATAAAATCCATTCATTGGCATGTGTGACTGCAGATGGGTGAAGCATTTATTCATTCATTCCAACATTTGTAACCAAAAGAATAAACACCACTAAGTTTAAAAAAAAAAAAAAAAAATCTTAATTTGGCAGCCCTATGAACAGCCGATCCATACAGTAAATGATTTATTAACCTGTGGTAACGCCTTTAGTTTCAGCTAAGCCTTCCAGAGAGGTGACTTCTCAGAAAAGTGCTGCCAAAAGGTTAAATAAATAAAATCCCCATAAGGATCCTATAAAACAATAAGTTTTAAATGGACATAAATGCTGTGCAAATACAAATATATTTTCTTAACTTGAAGTTGCTTCATTAGACCACACAGATGCTTTATAAAGATCTGCAGCATCATCTTCATCCATCACAGTAACTCTATCTGATACAAACCAACACACACTTTTTCTATTTATCCTCACAAAAAACACACCAACTGGATTTGTAGCCCAGATTCATGCTTAGAAACCTTTTATGCAAATAATACTCTCTAGTGTCTTCTGCAGATTTACAAATTATTTCCTCAAAAATGCAAAAAAAAAAACAACAAAAAAATTGTGCACAATTCTATTTTTATTTAAATGACCTTAAAGGTGACAAACTGTTAATTGCTCCTGATTTATGGTGCAGAAGTGAAGCGCTGTCCCTCCCAGAGCTCTTTTTTTATTTCTCTGTCTCATGTGTTCCAGTCAGAAGCCCTGATCAGTGTGTGTTGATGAGACAATAAGATGTTAAATCATTAATTCTCTGCTTTAATGTGTGACTGCAGGCAGTAAAAAAAAAAAAAATAAAATCCAACATTTGGGGAAATAAAGCCTCCTCAGGCCTGTGCCATGCGTGTGAAAATCCTCCTCCTTCTTCTTCAAAGTCCACATGCAAAAAAAAAAAAAAAAAGGAGGAAAAAAAAATCCCCTCGTTTCCCTCCAGTGCCGACATGAATTTCTGACTCATTAGCATTTATGCAAATGACTTTCTAATTGCAGGCGTAATGACTCTGGCGTGGGAGATTTTTCAATCCGCCATGTTTTTTGTTAGTGCATGCTTTACAGGATGCATTTTTTCCCTTCATTTCCAAAAACAAAAGCGGACACTTCTCTTATTTCCAGCCGACAGGAATCCTGCTGGAGCTTTATGGCACATTTAGAAAGAGTGGGACTTTTTTTTTTTCTTCTCCTCTTTTTAAACAGGCCGCGTTTATCTGTGGCATCGACAAAAGCCTTTCTCTCTCTCTTTTTTTTTTTTATTTCCCTGCTCCGCGCTGCTGCAGTGAAGCCCTACTTGTTTTTTCTTTTTAAAACAAAAAGATGCAGAGGATGCTGGAGGAGAAATCTAACTTGGAGGTGAGTCTCGGAGCCTGTAGCTGCTCTGATGGGTGCGAGCAAAGAAAAAAAAAAAACCTGGAAATGCAAAATGGCAGCACATGAAGGAGGCAGCAGGTTAGAGGATCTGATCAGGAGAGATTATTTCAATATATGTTTATATATAAATGGCTAAACTTGTTCTCATGGGAGAAATAAAAAGGTTTTGAAATATTTATGACTCCAAATCTTTAGGATTTAATTTAAGTAAAATGAAAGAAACACTCATAATTTTAAAAAAAATCAGTGTTTCCTATGAGTTCTGATGGATCCTCTTTGTCTCTATTCAGAGTGATTTTTCTTATTTACCACCACTGCTCCCAGCTTAATGAACTATTTAGAAAGACAGTGGTGTGTGTGTGTAGTGTGTGTGTGTGTGTGTGTGTAGGGGGTGTTTAGAGGGAGGGAGGGGAGGTGGTGGTGGTGTTGGGGGGGGTTTAGTCTGTCTGGTTTGGCACAAGGAGGCTGTTTGGCCCCCACAGAGCTGCAACAATATGGGCAGATTTTGAGGGGACAAAAGATCCGGAGCTTTGAGTTGCAGAGCACGTCTCTGACACTGATGCACTGGGCACACTGGGATGTTAAACTGGGAGCTCGGTGAAGCACAACGCGAGGCGGTTCACCTGTGCAGCTGCACAACAGGTAGACGGACGTGAAGGTTGATTCGAGACGATCAGGGCGGATTTGTGTTGAACAGATGAAGCACAGAAGCAGTGGTTCTACAGAGGAGAGCTGGTTTGAAATAAAACTTCCAAAAAGGCAGATTTTTTTATTTTTTTATTTTTAAAGGAGGATGTTTCTTTGTTTGGATTGTGCTCAGAAGCCTCTTTTATTCATTTTAAGGTTTCATCCACCTGACGGCTCATCTTTGTTCCAAACAGAACCACAAATAGAGAAAAAAAACCACACACATGATAAATGAGCCAAATATAACAGACAAACCGACACGTGAAGTTCATCTGACCCCCTGTCGGTCGTACATAAGCCACTCAAAGCTGCGTCGCATATGGCTGCATCACCTGCAGGAACCTCTTTTAGTCACAACTCTGCTGATTTCCCAATATTTAACACCTCGGCTAACGCTGAGAGGTATCAGCAAACAGCAGCCAATTAAAAGCTGAACAAGATGCCCAACAAATAAACGTCCAACAAACATCGCGGGCTCCGAAACAACATTTCCTCAGTTGACAGATGGATTACAGTGGGCTGAATGTTTGGGAGTCCAAATCCTGAACTAAACAAGCGAAATCTTTCAGACACGGAGGACGTGTGGAGGCTTCTCGTGTGATGTGGAGAGCTGGAGGTCTGAATGCGGAGCTAGATGTTGGGGAAGATTTGACCAGTTTGGTTCTAAAAATCTCATTTTTGCTGTTATAGGGATGAAAAATAGAAATTTAAAGGAGTAAAACCTGTCCTATCATACACCTAAACCCAGATCTTTAACTCCACACTAGAGGATTTATTAGACGTGTGTAGGAGTGACAAAAAAATGAAACCTTCTGTTAGGTTTGTTTTTATAAAGACGACTTCTTCGCTGGTTTCATATGAGCAGTGCTTATAGTCATGTACTCCTCAGTGAAGGAGAAAAGAGCAACAAAGCCTGTTTATGTTCCCAAATTCTGAAACATTTTCTGCTTCCCATTTCTTGCGCTGTTGCCTGAGCCATTTTCTTTTTTCTTCTTTTTTTTTTTTGGCCCTTGGTTCTCATTCATGGAAGTGTTTTACATGCTGGTCAGCCGCTGAACTGGCTCGCTGTGGTTTCTTAGCTCAGTGTGGACGGTGTGTGTGGGCTGTAAACACATCCTGCTGCTGGTTTAAACACACAATCTGAGATCCAAACGTAAACAGAACAACAGTCTGTGAAAAGGGGAGATAAAAAAAAAAAATAATAAAAAAATCTAATGCGAGGCAGGAAGATGTTGTCACGCCAACGTCGGTTGACGAGTCTGAAGATGACATCTGATGTGGTCTGATGCTGCTGAAGGTTTTAATCAGTGAATTTTTTTTAAAAGCCACAAATTAGCTCCTTTTGTGTGAATGACAAAGACACGGGGCCTTTAAAGTAGTGCACGACAGGTGGACAAAATAACCAGAACACCTGGCATTCTAACACAACCCAGAGGTGTGAGTTTGTCGTTTTGCAGGCTGCAGGTTGTGTTGCTGCTGTTTTTGAATTATACGACATTGTCAGATATGAACAGACACAATATGTTCATGTGAGTCTGACTTGCTTTGTCTTGCTTCCCGCCTGAAATGAGTGCAAACACTAAAATAAGATTGTGTGTGTTTTTTTGTTTTTTGTTGGCGGGAAAAAGTAGAATTTCTTGATTTTGTAGCTGCAACCTAAAAAGTGTGAGAGAAGTGTGTGAAAGCTGTGCAGACGTACAGTGTTTTAGTTGGTGAATGCACTTTTTTTGGGGTTTAAAAGCTTCACCTTCCATCACTCTTTCACGGTCGTGTCTGCTTGCAGTTGGATGAATGTGTGCACTTTTGAGAAAACTGGGAGCAAAACGCCCCAAATCCATTTTTTTTGGCCGTGACTTCTTCTGCTGTCATCCGCTGCCGCCACCACGGTTGGCGGAGACGCCAGTCGGCCTCATGCTGATCCTGTAAAGGCGGCAAATCTGCTTGAACGGATCACGTACGCAATTTATCTGGAGCGTAGACTGGTTCTGATCCCACCTCAGCACAGCACACTGAGCATGTGCTGCCTGATGCCTGTGTTGTGTTGCATCAGGAGGTTTTCTTGTTTGTTTAAATTAAATGATTGTGGCATCTGTTGGCATTATTAGTGATGTTTAGTTTCTTGATCTAGTGATTTGTTTAGTTTTAAATGTCAGAATGTAGTGAAGAAATGTCCTCGGGGATATTTTCAAACTGCTTATTTTGTCAGGCCAATAATCCAATGAAAGAAAAAATCAGATTATTACCTCATGTGACAAAGAAAAGCAGCAAATTATTCTACATGAGAAGCTGCTTGATTATGACTCAAATGTCTGAGTTTAGGGTGAAATTTCTAGATGAACTTTTCATCTGTTCTGGCTGCAGTTCTGGTTGAGATGTTTTCAAGCTCAACCAGATGAAGACAGAAGTTTTTGTACTTTCTAGATGTTTCGCTTTGCAGTTTTGGATTTTCAATGTTAAATAGAAAATACTTTATTTATGTCAGACCTGGAAAATGTACACGCCACAGCAGCATCCAAAAATATAGAAAGAAAGTACAAGAAAATAACAATAATTAAGTAACATGCATCCTCGGTGTCCGCACACAGCAGGTCCAAGGATAGAATAGAATATACCATGATGATGCATTATGAGATGAAACCATCCGACATCACACAAAGCAGCTGCTCACAAGCTAATGCATCAAGAATATTTACTTTTGCTCAATGTCGTGTCGAAACTTTAACTCTTAAAAGTGCATTTTTATATTTGTGGCATTTCCATTCATTTGTCATTTAAAGCTGTAGTTTTATTACTTGGTTTGTAGTTTTAAAACAAGTTGTATTTCACAACTACATTCAGCCATATTGTTGTTTAAGTTGCTGCAGGTGCGGCTGGATCCTTAAAATCATGATGCAGCTACAGAGCAGCTTGTCATTTGTTCAAGAGGTGCAGATTGATTCACTTGCAAACCCAGAAATGTTTCATTTGGAGACCAGATCAGAAACTGTGCAAGGCCTTTTGTAGATATACTGGATGGAGGAGGAAGATGAGGAGGTGGTTGGTGGTGGTGGTGGGGAGGAGGAGGAGGTGGTGGGGGGTGGTTTAACCGCCATGCCCCGCAGGAATGGCCTGATGGGTGCTAATGAACTTGGGATGTGGCACCACAATGCAGAGCGGCCTCGGTGCCCGGGTTCCCATGCAGCCGATGGAAAAAGAGAGGGAGAGGGATGATGGTGGGAGGAGGAGGAGGAGGAGGAGGAGAGGTGATGGGGGCGAGGTGGGGAAGGGGGGAGGAGGGTGGGTTCGGCTGGATGGTGCACCCAGCCTATTGTGCCCAGTCCTTAGCCCATTAGCCACCACCAACCACTCCGCTTTCCCAAGAAGGAGCCCCGAGACCTGCCTGCCTGCCTGCCTGCCCGGATTCGGTAACCAGGCATCGGACGAGGGCGAGAGGAGGGGAGGAGAGAAACAGTAGCCGTATTTAGAGTTTGATCTCCAGGAAAGCGTCCAAAATTTGGAGAGAAAGAAAAGGGGAGCCCGGGACATTGGTAGGCAGAGAGGAACCCCCCGACAACAAACCGGGGGCTGACAAAGTTGTCTCTTTGGCAGTCGCGCCTCCTATTGAAGCAGTAATTTATTCAAAGGAGATTTTTATCCCCGCGATCTGATTATTATGATAATCAAGTGACCCAGACCCCCTTTCTTGGCTCTTGTCTGCGGGCTCTGGGCTCGGCGGTGACAGTAAAAGCTGATTTGCACGGTCTTCACCCCCTGGTCACATTCCTGGACTCCTCTGTATCAAAGACGTAGACAATGAGAATAGTGGATGTGCGCACTTGATCCAGGCGCATGAGCGGAGGCCGCAGTCTCCGCCGGGGGCTTTGTGTCAAACGAATACTAGTAGCCAGACAAGATTACACGAAACTTTTTATAATCCCACATGGGCCAAAAAAAAAAAAAAAAACGGGGCTCAAAACGACACACTTGATATGTGAAACTCCCGAATGGAGCCACAATGGAGGCAGCAGAGGGGGGATGCTGCGAGTCTGGAGGCGCTTATGATGCCAATTTATGAGTAATTAGGCAATTAATTATGAATCTGGTGGTCAGATTTCATGCTGTAAGTGTGGCTGCCAATATGTTTTAGTAATTTCCTGATGGTTTTAGTCTTAAATGTGAAATCAAATAAAGACACTGAACCTGAAATCAGATTTTCCAGAATCCATAAGAAAGAACTTGAGCTTCCATGCTTGTTCACCAAACCACGTATGCTTTCATTTTTTCTTTTTTTTTTTTAAGAGGGTGGAGACAAAAACAAACCTGCATCGTGTCATAAAGGGGAGGGCCTTGGTGGTGGTATATGTTTTTAGAGCAGGCATGTTTTAAGTTCATATTGCATCTGACGCGAGGAATGGCGAGTGCGAGGGACGCGGGGAGGAGGTAGGGGGGGAGGGAGGGAGGTGGTGGTGGTGGTGGTGGTGTGGGAGGCGAGATCCACCTCCGAGAGAAATAATGGGGATGATAATAAAACAGGGGGAAAACCCGTCCGAGGGAAGCTGAATGGATGGAGCCAGAGAGACGTCACGGCCAGCCGCAGCCATGAAGACCGTGCGGTCCAGCCTCCGGCAACTCACTTGGTCTCCATCTCCCGAGCCGCTCGCTTCGCGCTTTTGGAGAGCGGACGCCGCAGCGACTCGCAGGCGACGGCGTGAGTATGAAATAATAATAATCTGTGGTTTTTCCCCTTCAATTAGAGCAGAGAGAGAGAGAGAGTGAGAGGGGAGGAAAAGGCGACGGCAGTGGCGGATTATCGGTTAAAATAACGGGAGGAGAGCGCGTTTTGCATCGTCGCCACACATGCACACATAACGAAGCAGGATGTAGTCTGGATGTGGCGGCGGCAGCAGCACGAGTGTTCGAACAGCAGGTCCTCGGTTCTGTGTTTTATTTCTTATTTCTGTGTCTCCTGATGTTCTGAGGAGCGTAAAGTAGGAGGTGATGTTTCCACCAGAATGGCAGCAGACGAGATGGCAACGTAGTGTTCAGCACGTTCTGTCTTTTTTTTTTTTAATTTAATGCTCTGTGTTCAATCTGCTTCAAATACCTGAAGAAATTGAATTATTCTATTTAATGAATTTCTTAAATGGAGGCTGGAGTGGTGCACACAGGTCCAGTGAGCCAGCAGAGACAACCCGTTTGTGTGAGTGATGAAATACATCACAACAACTTCTAATGGGTTTGTTTCTGCTTTTACGCAAAAAAATCATCTATTTCACAGCCTGATTGACGCATCGTGCACAGGCTTCATATGCGCCATTCACAGGGATGCCACAAAGGCCAAAAGGCGCCTGATTTCATTCCTCATACACACCTCCAGGCACTTAGCAGGGTCACTTCTCCAGCTCGGCCACGGGAGCTGCACAGGCAGGCAACATATGGCAGCAAAAACACCAAACAAAATCTAACACAATCGGGGGGGAATAAAGAAAACCTTTTCCCCTCCTCCCTCCTGTCTTTCTTTCCAAATTAAGCCCTTTGCGGGACTCTGCGGCCATGTGGCTCAGATATAAGGATTACCAGCGCACAGACCTGCAATAATGCATGCGTAAAAAGACAAAGTGGTGGCGTTCACACCCATAGTTGGCGGATAAAGGGATCACAAGGCCAAATATCCAGTCCACACGTGTGCACCTTGTAGGCCTGTGCCGTGAACACGTGTGTGCCTCGGACACACACCAGGACGCAGGAAGGCTGTGCAGCTTTGAGGATAGTTTGAAGATAAAATGCTGTTAAAAAAAGTAGGATTGCGCAACGTTTCACATAATGAACACGAGAGCGTTAATTGGTATGCACGCAGGGGTCAGTGTGTGAGGAGAGGCAAGAGGGTGAATGTGGAAAAAGGGAAAGTGAAGGTTTGCGTAAAATTCAGATTCATTTTTAAATCAGCACGTTTTGGATTCATTTTGGAGGGAAAATGTAGGTTATAGAAATTTAGAGCAGTTATATATTTACTGAACTAGTTGTACCACACACACACACACACACACACACACACACACACACACACACACACACACACACACACACACACACACACACACAGAGCGGTAAAGTTGTGTGTGTGCCACTACAGTGTATTTCAGAGGACTAATTTTGCGACACCCACCGCTTACATTCAGAGACGTAAGACTGCAGGTCGTTCATTGTGATTGTTGTGAAAAATCCACGAGAGCTGCGGTGATGCTGTGCTGGTCCACGGGCAGCAGCATCACGCGGTCCACACGGCTCTGGTCGACACCTTTTCACGCCCCGTTGTCATTCTGTGTTAAACAACATTTGCTAACTGTCTTTGCTGTTTAAACAAAGTCCACAATATACAAAATGGGGGCAATTTGGCTTTGTAGTCCGTTTGAAGAATAAAAATAATGGTCTCTTTTTTCCCAGGGATCCCTGGAGAGACATTCAGCGGCCTCAAAACACTTGGCTGACTGTAGGTAATATGAACTACCAGCTCTCACACATCACCCACAGACTTCCCTAGTCCGGTCCGGTGGACACTTTTTTTTTTTTTTTAGAAGTTTGGTGGAGTAATATATTTTGTATTTGTGTAATTAACAACTAGCTTTTTGGTGATCGTGTGAGGTGCGTGAATTGAAAGTTAATTTAAAGTTATAAATATAATTATAGCTCGAAGAAACGTCTACAATTAGTTTTTTTTAAAAATCTAAAATGAAAGATAAAGATTTAACCACACATAAGATTAAAACACTCGCAGCCTTTTGTTTTTTTCTGTAAAATTCATAAATTATCTCAGATGTGAAGAAACTAGTTTTATTACACACAGACTGTGCCCACAATTAATTGCACAATTTCTACAAACCGTTATTTCCAGCTGAGTTGCGCACACACATGCGCACACACTGTGACTGTTAACACTTTGCGTGTGTGTGTGTGTATGTGTGTGTGTGTGTGTGGACCAGACAAGAAATTCAGTGTGTTCCCAACAGGCCTGCCTCACCTCAGTGCTGCGTCTTCATTCTGGTGTTTTAAATATGGTTTTAACACATGCGCAAAATGCCCTTTTTGCCGTGCGTAAAACTCTGGCATAATTGCCTTTGTTGCCTCAAAATCCTGCATCCAATCTGATAATTCATCCGGTGTCGTAAAACGGCGTAAAGTGAAACGTTTTTCCTCTGAGTTTGTCACGTGGTTTTAATCAGATGATAACCAATGAGACTACATAATAGGAATCAATTTCTTGCTAATCAGCTCTGCACCTTTGCATATTTTTTTCCCCTCCCCAATTAGAGGTGCCGGATTTGTTGACGTCATGGACGTCTTAGCCAATGGCAGGGCCTGATGAGGTTTGTTTAAATGGTGGTGAACAAGGAGCTGGAGCTTGATTGATGGTTTAAATGTGTTTTTGGATTTTGGTCAAAGAAAAGAGGCCGTTGTGTCTGTGACACTGTGGAGCTTTTGTTGGGTTGAACTGGGGAAGAACAGGATCCCCACAAGCTTAATTTTTCTGAGCTCACAGGGTTAATAATTTGCTGGGTGAAATGCATTGTGAGAGGTGAACACCATAGGGATAAAAAAAAAAAAAAAGACAGCAGAAAAATATTGAAATTGCATCAGTTTAGTGGAATTACATAAACTGCGGCACACTCATGAATAAGCCAGTGTTAATGAAGGGACTATTAATGATAATGGGGAAATAAGTGCAGCCTGCATATAATTATTTTTCCTCTTTTTGCAGCTTTGGAAATCATGAAAATATATGTGCTCTAAAAACGAGTCATAAAGCTCACAGCACATGCTGCACGGATTAAAAGTTTTAATGTTAATATTGCACCATTCTCATGCAGAATAATATTGTGACAAATTACTGATGGGTTTAAAAAACAAATGAAGCTCTGAATTAATAGCAAAGTCAATGATACGATTTTTAAACAGATCATGCAAATGATTTAAACATTCTGAGATTTAAAAAAAAAAATTAATGAGATTTTTTTATATACTGTAAAACATGATGATGTGACAGGAATATTAAAATACGTCTATTATATAATCAGGCTGTTTCAAATAGCAGCTAAACTGTGACTTTTAACCTTTTATTTTTTCAGGAAAAATTTGAATTACTTAAACTAGTTCCAGAGCTATTTATGAAGTACATGCTCATATTTTTATGGCTGCAGCTATGAGTGTGTAATTGCATGTATCTGTACCTGTGCTTGGGTCGGTGTGTGTGTGTGTGTGTGTGTAGTCTTATATTATCTGCAATTATGTACCAACCATGTGAATGTACCCACACACACACACAGTGTTTGGTACGTGTGTGTGTGTGTGTGTGTGTGTGTAACTCAATGAAGCAGCATTCTGGGAGTTGAGGCATGTTTCTGCTCTTAAAGGGCCTCGCTTTGTCCTTGTGGATCGAAACAAAGCACCTTGACGAAGATCTGTGCTAAGCTGACAGCCTTCTAAACGGCAACAAAACACCTTATTTAAAAAAAAAAAAAAAAAAAAGAACCTACATGCATTCAGACAGCAGAAGAAGAAGGCCAGCTGTTTATTGTAACCTGGAGGGAGAACAATGCCAGGGGGGGATTTGTTGCTTGCTAACGGGGGATGTAGCCATCCCTGCTAACGCTTGCATGTTGCCAGTCAAGTCGTGTATGAGTGTTCAGGTTTGGATGTGTGTGATGGAGGGCGAGAATATTCGGTGCCTCGCCCTCCTCTGTCCCTCTCTCTCTCTCTCTCTCTCTCTCTTATTCTCTCTCAATATCTCTCCATCTCTCTCCCTCTGCTTTCAGTCAGTAGAGCTTCACTTGGCGGTGGCGTTGGTGGGGGAGGAGCCTGCCACAACAGGGATCTGGGCACACAGAGCTGCTTTAATTAGATGGGGCCTCGTGCCATGTGCCACCACGGCATGTGTGAGAGGGAGTGTGTGTGTCTTGTGTGTGTTACCGCATTGTCTACATCCGTATGTACGAAGGCGCGTTTCACTGTGTTTTTGCTCGGTTTTTGGACGTATTTGGGCGTCAGAGGGTACGTACAGTCCGGCGTATGTTTCTTCGTGCGGTGGAAGAGCGTTTTTCTTTACATGTGTGCATGTGCATCGAGAAGAACCTCTATCTTCACCTTGGCGCCAACCTCGAGCGTTGGCCGACTGCTTTGGCATCAGATAATGTAAATGAAGACAAACCAGTTTCTTTTGTAGTCAAACAGCCAGGATCTTCTTTTAATTTAAAAATGCATTTGGGTCATGGCGGGGGGCGGCGTTTGAAGCCATCACCCTCCTATGGAGCCAGTCAGCGGGTGAGGCGGGTGCGCCGTAGGGATGGGCGCCAGGCCGGAGGAAGGAAGGTTGGCGCCATGGCCGGTTTGGACTGGTTCGACAACTTGTGCGCATTTTTTTTTTTTTTTTTGTTAATTGGTGCCTCTTGCTGATTGCTAGACTTGTGGAGTTTTTTTGATATACTGGCATTACTCACAAGCCAATCAAAGCTTTCGGTGGACAAAGGGAGGTTTCCAATTGGCCGAGGTGGTTTCGAGGCGGGGTGAGGGGGGGGCCGCATGGTGACATCACAAACTGAAGGGTCAGGACATTTAAGGGCCGCTTTAAGTTCAGTGCGGAAAAAAAAGGGCCCCGAGCCACAAGAGTAACGTCTTTGTTTGTTGGTGTGAACTGCCTTTCTCCTTTTTTTTTCTTTTTTTAAATTCACTTTCACTCTTGACATGAATTTTAACTCCATGCCAAGTTAGCTTGTGGTCAGTAAGACAACTTGCAAATTAAAGAGATGGAGACCAATTAATAATACAAGCTTTTATTGACAACCTTCTCCTCTGCTTGTAGGTCAGAACTTGGCCCATGTTTCTTGGACTGCGGCTTGAGAGGATGGGTAGCCTTAGGGGTTGGTTGTTATCTTTGGTTATCTAGCTGTATGAGTGATGTACATTCTTCATAAAGCTAGATAACCGAAAGTAACAAGAATCCCATTACACTCCTGAAAAGGCATCAAGACCCCAAAACGCATCTCCCGCCAAAACAGCACAAACTCTGCCAGAAGATCTGTAAAACGACAGGAGAAAATGGACATTTTAACGAAGACGGAGCTCAGTGCAGCAAAAGGTAAGGCGCATGATTTGTCTCTATCTGACTGAGTGTGTGTGAGTTCATGTGTGCACCTTTAGATGAAACCAAACTTTACTGGGAGGTTCTGCCGTCTTGATCCCTCAACGACTAGAAATGCGGCATTCTGTTGTTAAACGTGTAAATAAAAGGTACATTGCCGCACATATTTCCGTCAGCTCTCCACAGCCGGTGGCAGTGATCCATAACAGTAAGGTTGGTGCAACAGGATCACTTTTAATCTAATAAGCCTCATGATCCTTGTGTGTGGGGCTGCATGCAGAGGCTTAGTCTTAGCATCACATGGCCGGGAGTGGCGAGCTTGCTGAAAAAGACCCACACTGATTCACCAAAGCCGGTAGACTCTGTCAAGTCATTTAACAACTCGATGTTGGCTAATCAGTTCGCTAGCTTCACTTAGATCGACTATCCATTCATTTGGCTCCATGAATTTCGGCCTTACTGCTTGCGTCTTTGGCATCAAGAGAACATGCAATATGTAAAGAATGTGGGCCTTTAATATCATAGGAGCTGCATACGGTGCTATGAATTATACATATGTTCCAACTTGGATGGGATTGTGCGAGTTAAGAATGCTCCCTCCGAGTTAATCTGGCCTCCCAACGCCCCGCTGGCACCTAAGCGAACAGACAAGAATTTGTTTGAGGCCAGTTTTGTTAAGTTAGCCGTTGTTGATTTTTTTTTTTTTCCCCCTCCTTCCCACCTACTCCTTTCTCCCTTTTGCATGAAAAGATGTTTGATTTGGGGTCCTGGCCGTTGTTTGATTTGACGTGACAGTTGGCTTGGTTGTGAATGGGCCGTGGCAAAGCCTCCATTGCATGAGGTGCTACCATGTGGAAAGGCCTGATGGGATCTCACTGAATGCTGCTGTGTGTGCATGCAAGGCTCGGAGGGGGAGTGGTCCAGGGGCAATCAAGCAGAAAGTACCCCCAGTGACGAGATCCATGAGTAAGAGAAGGAGAACAATCTCAGCCTTTAGGTTCTTTGCCCAGGCTCATGGTGAGGAGTAATTGGTCAATCAGATCTTCAACCTCAAGGCCTCTGATGGCTGATTGAAGGTGTGATTTCTGTTCTGCCCATCAAAGCTAGAGGGTCACTCCTGCTGAGACAGGCCACTAAGGATTTTTCCCAAGGTCTCGAGGCTCTGGTGCTACAAGGCCAGCAGTGAACTCCAATTGTAGTACATATTGCACATGGCGGTTTGATGTCTCAACATGGTTCGGCTAACCCTTGGGTTTTAGATTCTTTCGGCTTGACGTGGTACAAATTTTTAAACAGTCGCGCAGGGCTGAAGTAAAATTCCTAAAAAGCTTGTGTGGCAACCTTACCTCACAATGTCAATCTCTTCAAGCCCTGCAGTTGTGCCTGCCTGCCTGCCTGCCTGCCTGCCTGCTGCATTGCAGGTGCTGAGTGTGACATTTGAGCTCTGGGCTCAGCTTGTAAGAGAGAGGAACGAGGGCCTTGACAGGAAGTGACAGCCGGAGATGTCACCTTCTTGGATGGCAAAGTAGTACCTGGTTCCCTCTCAGTTGTGCTGCTACCGCCAGAGCTGATATGTGTTTTTTTTTTTTTTTTACTACAGTGTAGACTTATGAGCATGGCATGGCTTTGATCTGTTATTGTAAATGACTGTGCCTGGCTAATAACCAAGCACTTCTGTACAGGTGTGCTTTGCATTTATGAATTTAACATCTAACAGGTTCATGGTGGGCAGATAGATTTTGAGCCTTGTGGAGATAAGTTGTCTCCTTTTGCTTTCTTTTTTTTGTGTGTGTCAGCTACAGTGTTGGGGCTAAATGGGAACTGAAGTCTTGGACAGATTGTGTTTATACCCTAAGCAGTGCCCTGGGAGACGCATGTCATGGCGCAAATGCTTTGTTCTGGCTCAGTGTGTGGCACAGTTATATCACTAACACTTCACACGAGGGACCCCAGAGTGGAGACCGTCTTAGCTTGTGCTCGCCTGAAAACGGCATGGAGATAGAAGAGTTCCTAAAAACCACCTTAGGGCCTTCGCTCTCCTTCGCTCTCTCTCTCTCACTTTTTGTGTGTCCCATGGCAGTGTCTGAAATAGAAAGAGAGCGCGAAGAGAAAGGGTGGAGGAGGAAAGAAGGCAGGGAAAGGAAAGAGAGGGAGGAGGGTGGTGGGTTTGTCTTAGCTTTCATGCACTGGGCAAGCAGATTTAGACTCCAAGTGTCAAATAGAAAAACAGCCATTGTGGTCGGGTCCTACTTGCCCCCCCACCAGTAGACTTTACAGTCAATAGAGCTAGTCCACTTGTCACTGAGGGACAATGCGCCCCTTTGCCTCCCTTTCAGGCCTGCCGGGTCTGAGCAGCCAGACAGTTTTCTGAATAAGACCCAGTGATTCTTGCCCCCTTTTCTCTGCGTCTCTTTCTCTTGACGGAACACACCAACAGGGCTTGGAAAATGGCTTCACTGTTGGGCCAGAGGGTAAGGCCAGACCCTGTTATTTTCTACAACATTGGCATTCCCTCCACCCCCTTACGCTCACAGAGAAATGAATGTATCTTAAGCGGTTGCAAAAGTCAATGGGCCTCCCCAGACAAAGGAGATTAAGTTTGGCAACTTAGCAGTAACAGGTGTACTTTGACTGTGCTCGGACCACACGGGGGGCGACTGCTGTTGTCTGACCCGTTGCTCCGTTCGCCTCCCTGTTGGTTTTTAGCTGCGCGGAGATAAAAACTGAAATTTGCATTGTGTTTTCAGACGACAAGAACGCTTCAGACCTTGTCGACTTAGAAGTTTTTTGTCGAGTGTGTGTTTGGCCTAGCTGTCCAGCGCCGGGCTCTTATCATTTTCGCTGCTTTTGAAAATCAAGCTCAGTTTTGCCACATTTCTCCCGTGATTTGCCAAGTTTTCTCTAAAGGGATTCTGCAGATATCTTTAGATCTCGAGCAGTGCTCACCCAAGGGAGCAAGTTAAGGGTAAACAATGCGGGCACGCAGAGAAGAAAGAAATATCAGAGGGAGTGCGGCACTGCACTGAAGCATGAATACATTTTCACATTTAGAACTGAGACAGTGATGTTTTAGGAGGGGAACTATCTTTCAAAGAGAATGAGCGAAGCCTTTTTCTATCCATACCTTCAGTATTTTCAACCACAATAAATCAAGCCATTCAGCAGCAGTACAAACAGAGACGCTCTCAGAGCCAGAGCAAAACAGTGCATGCATTTGTTTGTTTCAGTCATTAATAAAGCTTTTACCGAGAGCCTCAGTCCTCAGAAAAAGCCCATTCTGGTGAAATGACTTGGCAAAGCATCCGATGGAGGGTCTGTTCAGACTGAAGCTGCTCCCGCTGCCATTGTCTAGCTCTCTCTCACACACCTACGAGTCCAGAGTAAGCACACAATTTCATTGTTGCGTGAGCTGTTAATATCAGAGGCTTCACAATAGAGCCCATTCGCCATATTTGCATAAGGCACTTTTCCAACAAGGACCCGGAGAGGGCTTGAAAGCTGGCCCACTCCAGTGCCAATGGCAAAAAAATGTCAAGTGCCAATTAGGAGAGGTTTGCCACCATTCAGCAGTACCCCACCCCTGTAGTCCTTCCCCTCCCTGCTTACCCACCCCAACTCTCTCACACTCCAAGTCACCCCTGGTTTTACCACCTTATTCCAATTTCAGACGTGGCCTTCCCCTACTGACACCGAGAGACAAAAGCTGGCTCCCTCCTCTGCTGCCTAATGGAGGATCCTTTCTGCCGGGCTCAGAGTATTAGCAAAATCAGACAGCATGCTCCGTTCAGCGATTAGTCAGCTTTCTTTGTTGATTACTTTGAATAGAAGGGTTCAGGAACTATGCAGCTAAACCTGCGAGATACAGATCCCACCTGCTTGTGAATATTGAACTTAGCAAGCTGGCTGCATTGTGCTACTCTGGTTTTAGACTCGCAGGTTCGCGTGTGCAGGTGTGAGTAATCGAGGGAAGGGTCGCGCTGAAGAAAGACGTGATTTCAAACAATTAAGAATTACCTCCTTTTATGTGAAATCCACAGTGGCCGGTCCGCGTTAGTGCTAATAACATTTAGCCACCTAATGTCTCGCTTTAAACTGGTCGTGCTTGTTATGTTGCACTGATGCACATACAAACGCAGAGAATTATTACGAGAAAGGCTGCAGTCAGGCTGTTTAAACTGAGAGCGCAGGCTTTGAGTCAGCTGTTAAGGCTCAAAGAAATGCAGTGGGATTTACCGAAGCTGCATCAAATCCAAGTTAGCTTAGCTGGTGAATGTCAACACTGCCGAACAGCTGTTTACAATTCCACCGATGCTGAAAATGCAGCATTATTTCCACTAATGCTTAACTGTAGTTGTCAGAAGCAAAGTACGTGGGGACAGGAATTTAGAGCATCATCAGTGTTTTTTTTAATTTAAGCAGTTGAGCTTAAACGCAGTGTTTATGCCGGGAAAGCCTTCGACATCAAATACGTGCAAAGCGTGCATCCTGTAAAATGACAAGAATGGAGTAAATTAAATAAAAAAAATTAAGTCATAGACACAATAAAAGAAGGTAATCATGTTTGCCCAATTGGGCTACCGTTGTTTTCCACAGAGCGTTTACCTAACTTACCGCCTCCTGCCACTCAAAAGGATTTTTCTCTTGTCCCCTTTTCTCTTTCATTCTTTCATTCAATCTCTGTGTCGAGTTTTTTTTTTTTTTTTTTTTTTCTTTCCCACCCTTGATTCTCAGATGGTTGGATCTGATTTGCATGCATTTGCATAATGAAAGTCATTTGCATGCTCAGGGGCAGACTGTACCATGAGAACAGACATGAAAAGGTGTGTGTGTGTGTGTGTGTGTGCATGCGTGTGTGTGTGTATACATGCATTCATGTGTATGCGTGGCTTGGTTC
The DNA here is from genome assembly GCF_000690725.1 of Stegastes partitus. Lineage (NCBI taxonomy): Eukaryota > Metazoa > Chordata > Actinopteri > Pomacentridae > Stegastes > Stegastes partitus. The sequence goes on along the minus strand of NW_007578648.1, from coordinate 294,929 downwards.
GCATGCATCTGTGAACTATACGTGTGCGTTTTGATGGATAAACTACGTACTTAAAATTTTCCCTCTCACCCTGTGATTTCCCTTCCCCTGTTTTCTGTGCAGGCTACCACACCAATGAAGGAAAGCTGGCAAAAGAATACTGAAAAACAGAGAAGAAGGAGGAGGAGGGGTTGCTGTTGATTCTGCCCTCCCTCTCTCCTCGCCCTCCTCTGCATCGCCTCTTCCCTCCTCCTCCTCCTCCTCCTCCTCCTCCTCTTCCCTTCCTCCTCCACTCCATCCTCAGCAGACTGCCCCTTTTTCCTGTACAGCGAAACGCAGCCCGCGCCACCATCTTAGAGCAACGCTGGCATGAAATGGAAGTGGGAAGACCACTCAGTGCAGGTAACACACCAAACCCACTGCGCCCGCCCATGCTGCATTTTTCTCCCGGTACCACCACCACCACCACCATCGGCTCTCCATCCTTTTCCCCTTTTTCTGCCTCCCCGCGCCCTCGCGACTCTTCTCCAGCGGGCTATTGCCACCGTTTTAATCGCCTCTGATATGTTTGTTAATTGCACGATTCACGAGATGCGCCGATGGGAGGGAGGGGAGGGTGAGTTGATGTGGGTGGAGCGTGTTTTGTATGTGCGTTCACATTAAATCACTCTGTTCTCAATGCCTCTCTCAGGAGGCTTTCAGTGGGCATCTGTCCTCGAAGCGCCAGGTTTTCTTTCCCGTTTGGGAATTCTCGTGCCATCCTCACATGCGTGCCCCGACATGGCGGCGGCTGCCATTTTGGAGATACGATGCAAGCCCGTGCCTTCTGGACAATACACAGGCACAATTCATAACTCCATAGCAGCTTAGGATTTGTGCTCTGTATTCTGGCCCAAAACAATGTGGCAGCGTATCATGAAATGATTTCTTTTGCCTGCAGTGTAGTGTTGCAGACTTTAAAATTAATTCAAAAAATATCTTTCTTCAAGCCTTTAAACGAGGTCAGAAGAAATGTCAAGGTGGGCACATCTGTCGAGTGGAAAGTGATGATATCTGTGACTCACTATTCAAAGTCTCGGTGTTGGAAAGCCTTTCTTTAAGGCAGTACTGGAGGGCGTTCGGTGCTCAGACAAGTTCAGTATTGTTCTCCCTGATCGAGCTTGTTGTAGTGCGGCATTATTTTAACCGAGGAGCTCCCAACTTTGAAAACCGCTTAAACCAAAACACCAATTAGCGTCGGCTGGGCTTGATTAAGTAAGGCAGCCGGTAAACAATGCGCGCCATTGTCCCCATAATAGAGAGACCTCCTTTTGTTTGTGTCTGTGGTGTGGAGGTCAGAGAGACAATGCTAATGCTAACTTACAGTAGGGTGCCAGTCCATCAGGCTAACAGAGAGGCTGCTGCTACCCCCCGATGGGTCAAGGTAACAGAAGAAAATGAGACCGGCTGATGAAGGCAGGAGAAGCATCTTGTAATCAAAGATCCCAGATTTTCCTTTTTTTATGAGACAGTTTGAAAACAGTGTTTAATTTCACCTCCTTTAAATTTAATCCCTAATTTCTCATATTAAGACAGACTAAATCTTGGGTGATTCCAGCTCTCAAATTAGGTCATGCCAAGCTTTATTCAATTTAAATATCTGACGATGCAGCATTTAAAAGCGGAGGCGTCGCTTGGCTTCCTTGAGAAGTGCTGCGGTAACTGTGTCAAACCCAAAGTGCACTAATCACAGCTAGGCCTCCATAAACAGGTGGTAGATTGAGCAAAGGGGGCCGGGGCCATTCTCAATTTACTGTGTAAATTATGCAGAGCCCAAAACAATGCAAACAGTAGACAGTGGAGTGGCTGGCGTTGGCTAATGAGATGATGAGAAGCCTGGGAGGGCTGGGAGCTGATCGAGTAGAGGGGGTGGGCACGACCGGCAGCTTGTGTCTGGATCTGTGTATTCGTGTGTGCATCTTTGCGTGTGTGTGTGTGTGTGTGTGTGTGTGTGTGAGAGAGGGTCTAGAGGAGCTTTGGCAGGGGAGCAGACACTGTCCCGTCTGCACAAACCCCACCGTCAGCACCCCTCCTGCCCAGACTGAGTGCTGCAGAGGGAGGGGAGGGCGAGCAGGCAGCTGGGGCACCCTGCCCCCATTGCTCCAGCGAGAGCACCAGCCTTGGGAACCTCTGTGGCAGGGGTCCCCCCCAACACTGGCACGTAAGGGGGCCCCCCAAAAGTCTGGCTGCAACCCCCATCGCCAGCATCCCCTCTTTCCTCTTGTCTCCCCCAAACCATCACCACCCCCTCCCACTCTAATGTGAGGCTGGGGGCCTGGGAAGGACTTCAAGTTCACGGCCAGACCTCCTATTGAGCTGACAGCCTGACTGTTTGCTCAATTCGGCTCCCTATTCAGAGCCGTGCTGGAGGGGGGGAGCGTTGCGAAAAGGCTGGAGGATGCAGGGGGGTGTTGCTAGATGGGACACCATAGCACTGTGATAGCTATTCATTCAGCGAGGGGAGACAAGTAAAGAGCGAGGGAGCGAGTGAAGAGGGACGGAGGAGGAGGAGGGGGTTCGAGTCGGGGTGCATAAATAAAAAGTGAGGAATCTGGGCTCAAAGTTTGCTTTGAGCGGTGTGCGCCTCTCTCACACTCTTTTAGACTCTTAATTACTGGCGCCTTCCACTTTTCTCTCTCCCTTTCTCTAACTACACCCCCCTCCTCATCCCAATCGCACACACACTCCTGAACACACACACATGCACAAACACACACACACACACACAAAATGGCAATGGCAATCATTCTCATCATCCTCTCTATCCCCTGGTTTTATTAGGCCACATGCTGGGGCTGTAAATTTACCATTAACAAGCTTATTCACTGTAGTCCTCTCAACAAAACAAGACCATGATGCCAATAACTCAAAGCGACACCAATACCCGAAACTGCCTTTTATGCCACCAACCTCTGCTGTTAGCCACTCCCCAACCGCCCCCCCCACGGCCACCCTTTCCTCCCCTGGCCCGAGCTCTCCGAACAAACACTGTATCGCTAAATGCCAAGTCTAACGCGATGCCCGCTAATAGCTCAGGCGATGCTAATTAGCACGATGGTTGTTGATTTCTGCTGCTAAAGCTGGACGCCGGCATTATTGGCCCGTTCCGAACTCGGTGACCCGCTGTAATATTTTAAGTTGCTTGTCTGAGCCGCTTGAAAATGTAACCCAAAAAAAAAAAAAGGGGGTGTTTGATAGCCTTCTGAAGTCCAACTCAGCTTAGCTTAGGGTGTGTCACATGCTTCCTCTTTGTATTAGCAGCTCGTAGCGTACCAGGCTCCCGTTAAGGCCTTTCAACTTCAGCCTCAATCCCCTCAGCCGGTACGTGGAGCTGCGCTTACCTCGGCCAGAATTAGGACACACAAGAAATAACCCCCCGATAACTAATTTTTCATGTTTCAAGAACAATGAGGACAAGCCTTTCTTTTGATACATCTAAATTGGAATTCACAGTCCATTGTCTCAAATAATTGTTTTGACATTCACATGATTGCCCTCACGGTGTGTTTTGACTCACTCGGAAGAATCAAAGCTGTATCCTAATGTCACTGTGTTTTTTTTTTCTTCTTCTTCTTCTTGCAGATAAATGCTGGTGCTGACGGATCCAGAACGGACTGAACACACGACGGGGGGGAGCGGGAGGGAGACAGCAGGACTCCTTCACTGGCCGTTTGCTGCCTTTCAGCTGGAGTAAACAAGGATGCTGCTGTCTGTGGTGGTGTTTCCCACCACCACTGTGGAAAACTGTTCGTACCTCTCGATGTTGCTGATTGATGCATTATTTTTGACACGACAGTCAACCTGGAATGTTTGTCAAACTGTTTTTAGCTGAACAATCCTGGACTGTGATTGCGGGAACCTGTGGAAGAAGATCAGCGGCTCCAGGGTCGGACGAACTGGTCCATAATTTTTTTTTTATTTTTGGAGAAACTGAATTTTGTAATTATTATCCTGTGTATTTGCCTATAAACAATACTACGTAGACATGAAGCAATATTATGTGTCTTCAACTAACATAGGCTCACTTACTTTAGGTTGTGTTTGATGAATGTAGCCCACGTTTTGCTCGGTTTCCGTTTGGTTATAGTTGCTAGGACTCAAAAGACACGTGAATGTGAGACCCACGGCAGCAGTGAATAATACTGCACTGCGATTGGACAGCTCCATGTGTCGGCTGACACAATGGCGAAGGAGTGAGCTGTCGTCTTTATACTCTATGCAACTGTTCTATCTTTTTTTTTTTTTTTGTTCCTTTTTCTTTTTGTCTTGGGCGTAGCCCCTTTCATCCTTACATTGGATTTTTATTTTTGGGCTACCAGTTTGTAGACATCATGAAAAGAAATGGTTTTTGAGGAGCCTACATTCCCGTTGTTAATATATTGAAACAGAAATTGCGTGTTGAGTGTGTGACAGATGACAGAATACAACTCAGTGTCATCAGTGAATGAATTGAATCTCATATTTGCAGCCTTAACACGCTTTGATTTGCCCGTGCAGCCATGAGCCATTGTCTGACTTAATATTCCTAATAGCAGGAGTGTGTTTGATCAGCGGGATGGAGCTCATGGCTGCATGTATACAGAACATGCCACACTATTAAAACCTGCTTCCCAGCAGGCTTAGAGGCGCAGCGGTTTGCTTCATAACAGTTACCTGCTTCACTGTAATGATACATCATTGGGTGAGACATGACAAATACATTGGCTTCAAACACTGCCTTAATTTCCTGTTCTTGACATTAACACACACACACACACACACACACACACACACACACACACACACACACACACACACCCAAATGCAATAAGGCAAGTACTATCGCAGCCTAATTCATTCTATATTAATTTTCGGGAAGTGGCAAATTTTTTATTACGATTGATAATCTATGCAAATCTTTTAAATATTACTTTAAACAATCTATGTCTATGCAGTGCTTTTGCAATTGATTCAAGGGAGACTATCTTGGCCTAATTTAGAAAATGTATTCTTTTGATAATCATGCACATCCCAGTGCTCAAGACAATTACTTATCTGCCTGGATAAGCTTGAAATTATGTTTTTAATCTCTAGCAAAAAAAAAAAAAAAAAAAAAAAAAAGCACTCTTCTGGTATCAGTCCAGAGGCATGAAAACCATGAATTGTGGTCTAAAATAATTAAATCAGTTGCACTAAATCTCCCTTTTCCTTTAAATGCAGATCAAACATGTCTATTCAGCTTTGCCTGGCGTTGCTTATTGTTTTATATAAACAGCAATGTTTGTGTTATGCAATCGATACGCTGTGAATGAGTGTTCACCACATGTGCCTTTATATGGAAAACTGTGTTGGAATAGTAATAAAGGTTTACATTGAAAACAATGGAAAAAAATCGCTGTCGTGCATGTTTGTGTGGATGTTGCTCGCATGTCATTAGGTGGCAGCGATAAATGGAAATGTTTAGCAGCCACATGTGCTGTGGAGGTGTCCTTGAGCTGTCACTGAGCTTAGTCACTGTCCTGTGCATCACAAATAATGCAACTCAGTGAAATACACAAACACAAACTATTATCTTTAAATGGAAAGAGAATTGATTAAAGCGCTCTAAAACACAAACAAAATACTAAATGTGCTCGATAGCTGGCAGCTGTTCTTAAATGATTTTGCTTTTTGCGGCAGTCGCATCTACAGAGAAATCAACTGCAGCTCAGTTCCAGCATAATGTTACAGCCAAATGAAAAGATTATCACAACTCTCTTGAGATCAAACAATTTTCCAAACACCATCAGGGACGTCAGGGGTTTATTTTCTGTAGCGTTTAGCATCAAGCTACATGGGAGGAAGACAGTAGAGCTTTGTCTTCTTATAGTGTAAAACTAATCAGTGCAGAGATGCTCTCTGTAGTAACCAGCGACCATCTTGACCTCATTGTTGTGGTGTAGATGAATAATAAGTCAATATGCATTGACACACATGCCATTAACCTAATGTTGTTTCATATTTAAGGGAGGGGGGGAGCACACAGTAGTACTCTAGTGCTGGGTTGTGATGATCTGCGGCAGCACCGGTGCTGTGCAGGCCGCCGTGTGCTGAGCAAAACACTTCCCCTGCGTGATTTGCTGTCTGACACCACATATGGCAAATGCGCCAACATCGACATATGGGCCTCTCACAATTCATTAGCATTGTCGTGTAAAAAAAAGGCGTAATCCCACTGTAAAACAAATGAAATGTAACCCTTTACAGTACAGGTTGATCGCGCAGCTCTTTTCATTCATTCCCTCTCTTTTATGAAGTCTCGTGTAATTCAGCGAATGAGGTTTTTAACGCGGCTCCGGCGCACCCCCTTGGGTGCCCGAATCCTCGGTTTGTAGCAGCAGAGGCTTTACAAGCCACTCTCCGCTTGTTTACAGCTGTGCCGCGCGTTCAAATGAGCCGTAGTACACATAAACAGCAGCTCCATGCAAATATTACAGTGCCCTTATTAACCAGGGCAGGCTGCAATTACATTATGTCCCTGGCGTTAACATCCAGAGCTAGCGCCGGTCCTCTGTGACAACTCCACTCGCCCTCAGTGTTTCTTGGCTGCGTTATGGCCCTCATAATCTGATTCACAGTTTTTGTCATGCTGCCAAGAGGCAAGTTGCATTAGCCAAGCACTATAGGCCTTAATGAACTGAGTGTCAATGTTAAGCACACTAGAGCAAGCTGGAGTGACGGCGTACAACCGGGCTGTCATTTGCAGCCATGTTGGATCACAGTCTAAGTTATAGCCGTTCACACTCAAAAGGTTCGTCAGGTCTCCGAGGCAAAACAGAAACCCCCCTCCACCCTCCATTTTGCTTGGTGCGGCGGGCATCCTAAATGACACTAAGTCCTGTGTTTAGGGAGCTGCGCTTATAGAGTCAGGGCGTGGCTTCCTTTTGACATAAAGCACAAAATGGCTGCCCACGACATCACATCATGAGACTGAAGGATTGGATTCCAAGATGGCGCCGCGGTGACATTAACATCAGTTAGATTTAGTTTGCATCATTAAAAAAAATGGAAAAGCCACACTTTCAGATACAATGATGTGATGGACAAGTACACAAGGCCGGGCGGCAGCGAGGGCGGGGGGGGGGCTGTCCAAAGTGGCGGGTTTTGGTGCACGTCCAAGGTCCAGGAACTCGGGTGCTGCTCCTTTCACAAGTTCCTCAGAATCATCATTGGTATGCAGGAATGCGCCCCTAGGAGGCCATTCTGTGTGATTTTGGAGGGAAACGTGTTTGCAACCGGTCGCTAGGACAGAGGATGTGTGTGTCTTTGGATCCGACCGTGGCCAGTGCCAAATAAAAAAAAAAAAAAATGGGCGTCTGTCCAGATCTGTCCACCTTTGTGAGCCGCCTCCCAGTGTTGCAGCCTGGTCATTCTGTTCAGTGAGCAAAGACAAAATGGCTTTAGATGCGTTGAAGGGTATGCTGTCCTGTGAAACGTCCCATTTATAATAAACATAGATGACGAATAAGGAAGTGTTAAGCTGGACTGTCTTGTGTGGAGGCTATCACGGCTTTCGAGATCCTCGCGGCGACTGCATCGAGTTTAGCTCCTCTAATGTACGTAAAACACACACACGCCTAATGTAGGTAAAGACGTGGCGTTGAGCGCTCACAAGGTTTAATCAATGACGTGATTTTCCCACTTGTAGGAGATTTTTTTTTTTCTGAAATTGCATTATCACGATAAGGTAATGAAGCTGAAAGAGTGGATCGATGTGATAAGCCTGTCTGCACGGTGCATTCAGGTGTTGTTGCACCGATTGGGAAAATGATGAAGAAAATAACTGTCGTAGCCTTTCTAAACGCAAGCGACGCATCCACCTGTGACTGTCCTCATGGTTTAAACTTTGTACCTGTTGTTGCTGCTGTTGTAGAGAAGGCTGCTGGAGATGTTGGCATCTGCAAGACGCTGATTTAGTGACAGTAGATTAGTCCTGCTGATAAAACATTTTTTACACACATAGCTTCATGTCACCATTTCAACCAGCGATGTCAATTAAATGACTATTTGCACTTTCCATTTTATGCTTCTCTATACTCCTGCTCCACCACATTTCAGAGGGAAATCTTGCATATTTCCGTGTTATTTAAAGCCGTTATTACCGCTTACTTTATGATTTTTACATTAAAAATCATTTGAAGAAATATGATGCAATGTTACAGGTTAAACAGTTTCAGCTGTCTAAATGTAAGTAAGTAGTTCTACCACCACAAAATACTATTTAAGCTGAAATGCATTAAATATTAGAACTGTGTGTTCCATTGAGCCGAATGACTCTTTGTTAATAGTGCTAATTAGCAAACTTAATTTTCTTAAGCAAGAGATTGAACGCTAGCCTTTAACTTGTTTTACTGGCACTTTGTAGGACTCAATACTTCCCTCCTCACACTGTACGTCTAGTTTTGCTTCACATTGACACACAGATGTTGAAAAGCAATGATTATATCGTACGCAGACGTATGAAACTTTAGCATTTTGACCAGCTTTGGGTCTGTTTTAAACCTAGATGTGTGGACTAAATCATTGCTTGCTGCCAAAGCATCTGTGACTCTATGAGGTTGCGTACGTCCGCAGGGCTAAAACTACACAAGGCGTTTGTTTCTGTCGAGGGGGAACAACTCGCTCCTTAAAACTTTTACACAAACTGCATTTTTAAATCTCGTGCTGCCGCTTGACAACCCCGCGTTGTTCCGCCGGTCTAATGAATTCGGAGCAGCAACAGAAGTGTCTTCGGCGCACGAGGACCTTCGAGTCCTTCAACTCAAGTTAAAACAGGAAAATCACCAAAATGATACTGACAGGGTTTTCACCTCACAGCGACGGCATTTCAAATTCCAGTTTTGTCATTTTGCACAGGTAGCATGTCGCTTCGGCTAAAACACTAAGCTTAAAATCCTCTCACCACAACCACCCTCCCCACCCACCCCCAAGCAGTTTCTTGGAGCTTATGTATTTATATAATGAAGGAGAAATACTCGAGCAGGAGAGGTTTGCGAAACTTGCAGCTCAGGCCTGATGAGTTATACGTCCGGATCACTGAGGATGCTTTTCTTGAAGGCGAGAGAGCCCTGTTGTGGAATGTCAAGTAGTTTGGCCGGGGCGGGTGACTGAAGCGGGAAGTGATTTGACTAATGTTTTCCCTTTCATAGAGCTGCTCTCCACCACGTCCCCCTCCGTCCTCCCCAACCGCCAAAAAACCTCCCCAGAAAACTTTACGGTGATGTCATTCATATGCAAAACAGGCGTGCTTTTAGCGGGTGAATGTGTGTGCATGCGTCTGTGAGCAAGTGTGTGTGTGTGTGTGTGTTGCTTGAGTGGCTGATTCCATTACTTGAAGGACCATTACACTTGCCTGTCAAAAGCCAAAAGACCTGAGAAAAATTAGCAGATTAAATCACTCTGCTCCTCTTCTCCTCCTCCTCCTCTTCTTCCTCGTCGTCTTCCTCCTCTTCCCTGCAAGCACCCAGACTGTTGTTCGCGCCACGGAGGTGTTTTGACAAAATCAAAAACTGTAATGCATCTCCTTTGAAAGCCGCATCAGTATTTGATCAGTGACAGGTCCTAATTTTGGCGACAAATCTCTCAAAAAATGACAAAAAAATAAAAACAATGATAATGGTGTGAGACACAATCAGGGCAGAGCTCCTGGGAATGTGAGTAGCTCGGAGGCACAATCCTATAAACAGGGGCAACCAGGGAGACTGAAGCTAAATGTGGTTTTACAGTCTTGTAAAATCAAACGACACGCAGACATTCGGGGTTCCAGTGTACATTTATTGACGCGGCTGGGTGAAGGTTCAAATGTTGGGGAGGGTTCAGCGGATTCGAGGTAAGTTCAGCTCTGCCGCTACCTAATTCACAGAAAACCAAGCCACAAACATAAATCTTAATCATCATAATCCTGCCACCGACTCCAGAGGTTGCACCTAGTTTTACTTATCACGGGGATGACAGGAATCCAGCAGAGCCTCTCCCCTCAAAAACAAAAGAATAAATCCCAGAACTCAGAATGTGGGAATGAAACCCCCTCGGGTCAGATTAGCATTCTGGGAAAACAAAATTCCCCACTGGGGCGTTTGCTACAGACCAGATGGGTGTACCCCGAAAAATCAGCCACACAGGGGGAAGTGGCTGCAGGAGGAGAAGAAGAAGAAGAAGAAGAAGAAGAGGAGGCTTGGCCCCCAGGGAAGATGGAGGAGAGAGTGCTGGAAGGGGAGGAGGAGGTTGTGAGAGAGGGGCGCGAAGAGTTAATGCCGACAGCTCAACAAAGGCCACCACCGCTGCCGAGGGCAGAGAGGAGCACGGGAAAAGAGCTAAGGTCAAGGGGACCTCAGGGGGGTTCAAGTTCAAGGCGACTGTCACTGTCTGCATTTTAACAGCCGCACCACACCCTCCGAGTACTTATACTTCCATTTCCAACAACAAGCGCGCCCCCACATCTCCTTTTGCTCCCCAGCATTAAATCTGAAGCTACACACAAACTGGCCATTGTCTCCCCCGTTGCCACATCAGGGCCACGGAGAGGCAAAAAGGTAAAAAGCGGCGAAGGAGGGCTGAGGTTTGTCTCATGGTAATGTGTGAGATTTTGAACTCGTGGTGGCCTCGGCGGGAGAGCTGCTGTCGGCGGGGGTATTGTTGCGTTCGGTGGCTGTGGGTGGCATTGTAGCTGAAGGACAGGAAATGTTCAGCGACTTGCATGAAATGTGTTTCATTCAGTGGTCTCAGACTCGTCAGAGAGATGAGTCTGTCTGGTTTTCGGTGGGATGTCAGACATGCAGTCTAAACAAGTCTGAGAAAAGAGACGTAAGCGAAGAAGTGGCAAATTTCCTCTGATAAAATGCTGCGTGAAGTACCGTCGAACCTCTAAACATCCACTTTCCCTCTTTTATTTCCCCTAAAGCAGCTTTTAGTTTGGTTAAACTCTTCCTATTTCACTTCCTCTGACAGTATCTGTGTACAGTGTTGTTCCAGCTCTTCACTGAAGCTACGTAAAGTGAATTATTCAAACAGAAGAGTTTTTAGAAGGATATACTTTATTCTACAACTGCATAATTGTGTGCACGTTTCCCTCAAACTCAGCCTGACATTTATGGCATCACGGACAACTTTAGACTCTCAACAAGAAAAGTTTGAATAACACTCGGACAAGGATCTGTGTAGGTCACACTGACGACACTGCAGCAGTTTTAGTTTGAGGTACTTTTGGCTTAAATGTGTCGAGATAAGTTGTGATTATTGATTACAGGTCCATCATTCGTAAATACTGTAAATTGGTAGATATTGATTACTGAATTACTCCAACGTCTAAAGAGATGGAGAATCTTTCTTTCCCTCTTAAAAACAATCTGAAAAATCAGGAAACTCCTCCAGTTTGTGTTGTAAAGAAATTTAATATCGGTAAAACCCAAGGTCCAAGGTTCTGAATCTTTCCGCCGTTTCTCGCGGCCTTCGCCAGCAAGTTAAAGAGCTGAAGCGATGTTTTTAATTCCTGTTTGTTCTGATGCTGTTTTTCAGATGTTTTTGTACATAATTTTGTCATTGAAAGTAAAACATGAATCTTTGTATCTCTGCGCGTGTAAAGTGCCTTTAATCTATAAAGGAGAATGTTTCTTAAGATGCTTTTTGAGAATGTTTACTGAGCTGACAAAGTCGAATTACGGGGGAATGTGAAAAAAATAAATATAAATAAATAAGAGGCCAAGCATCCCTGCATACCAGAGCACATCTATGCAACACATGAAGCCCTTTCAGTGCATCGGATGTGACTGCATGAGACTTTAGACGACTGTATTTCAGATGATTTGACATCTAGTCGTTTTGGATACAGTCAGAATGTGTGAGCACTGAAAACAAGATTCTGCTGGATGTGCAGAACAATGGCATAATGAGATTTTTAAAGTCAATTATATCGATTATTTCTGCTTCTCTCTCATGTCAAAGGCTACATTAGGATGCCAAAACAATTCAGCATGGAGGAAGGAGATGTAATCTGCTACAACCTTGAAATATGTTGTGTGTCATCACATACTGTCTGAGCGTACGGTAGCCGGGAAACCGCTGCTTTTGCTGGTGGCACAGAATGAGAAGGAACTATAGTTTGTAGGATACGCAAAGAAAAAAGAAGGACGAGAGTCATTTATACACATGAAAGGAAAAATCCACTGAATGCACCTTTTTACACTCAAGTGCTGTGCACAACAGGGGAGGCTATACACAGGTTCAATTCACCTTTGACCCAATTAGAATACAATTTTTCCTGACATAGGATGCACAAGGAAGTCTGCAATTGTACCTCCGTGCACATTGTGCCGAGCATCTTTGTGCATCTTTGCGATGGAGAAGTTGACGCTGACAAGGCTTCATTTTTCTCATCTAGAGTCGTGTTCTAGTTTACTGCAGCAACCTAAAGGTGATCTTTTATACCTTTCAGACAAATAAATCGTTTGACTCAGGCTAATGAATGGGGTCAGAAAACTTGCGGCTTCCTGTTCACGCTGACACACAGCACGGGGTTTTCAAATCGAGCTTTGGTCTGGGAGGGGTGTGACTTTACATCAGCTCTGACTAATCTTGACCACAGTGCAAAAGTTCAAATCCATTTAATGAACTGGAACACCACAAGTTGTCCCTTGTGATTTAGAGCCCATTGAAAAAAGAGCATATGTATGTTTTCCTTTCCGGGACCAGGCGGAGGTCGGAGGTCGGGCAGACCACCACCGTCACCCCATAAAGCACAACATCACCAGTGACCCCCTCGTCACCTCTGCAACCCCGGCACAATGGAAGGTCAATGGGGTGGAAATCTGTGTTGCTGCATCTTATTGTTGCCCTCAAATGGACTAGACAAACCACAGCATGTCCACATGGCGACCTCTGACCACTCAGCCTGCTGGCCACACACCCCAAGATCTGTGGGACGTCTCAGCGATGAGATAAATATCTGAACTGCGGCTCTCTGAATCATCGCTGACAACCAGAGGAAAGAAATGTGAGAAATGACTTCGCTTCCTTATTTAAAAACACTAAAAAAATATTGCTGGTGGCTGTAAAAAAGTATGTCAAGAGTGCACAAAGACAGACAGATACCAGACATTTTATTTTAGCCTCATTCCACTTCTTTTTTTCTAAATTTTTAAAGAATAAAACTGGCGTCGGTCTACGTTTCTTCAACAAATCTCCTGAAAATCAACAACGAACTGATGCACCGAGTCGAACCACTCTACCCAAGTTTTTTGATTAATCCTTTGCAAACAGTGAGCAGGAGCAAAAGTTCATTAGATTTTACACTCCTACATACTTGTCTTGCTGGAGTTCATTGGATTATCTGCAATTTTGCATCTAACAAATGACAAGCGGCGGAAAAAGAAAGACGTCTTACCAAATGAGTCTATTTCAGGAAACCGACTCTAAAGATGAGGAATTACACGCTTCCAGATTTCGGCATTACTCTGAATATTTCCACAAAAATACACCTGCTTTGTGGCTTCACGGGAAACAAGTGCGTGTTGCTTGTTAGAGGATAACAAATTCTGCATCAAAATGTCTTTTGTACCATTTGTAATTGAGCTGCATTTATACCAAAGTGCTTGGTATTGTGCTGTTCATTCACCCACGCACACACGCCGATGAGGCAGAGATGCCATGAAAGGAGCTCTGAAACAATTTGAGGTTCAGTGTTTTGCTCAAGGACACTCTTGACACGAGGACGGAAGCGCCGACTCTCAGACTGGAGGACGACCCGCTCCGTCCTCTGACACTCTCCGATCTGATGCAGGTGAAAGGTCCATCCAGGGAATTTTAGTCATCTTGTGATTGCGTGTTGATATTTTCTTGCGAGGTAACCCGGAGCTAGTGAGCAGCTGAACCATCGTACACACCATATCTAGGTAATGTCCATAAACCATGGTCAAATCACTGATGTTAAGATCCAATGTGAAGACCAGAGCTAAAGGCGAGGAACAAGAATCAGCTTTAAAAGATAATGTGGTTCATTTTTAAACATTTCTGTGAAGGCGTTCTGCCATTTTATAAGACGTTTAATCCCAAAACACACAAGCAGAGTCCTCGGGTTTTGATTTTATTGTCCTTTCATGCACTCCTGCGTTGTATTTCCTTAATCTTCATCCAAAGCATCCTCAGGCCTTTGACATTCAATTCATTCTCAACCCGACTGCTTCGAATTCAATGATTTTTGCACAAACAAAACAAATATCTGACTTAAAATCTACTCCGACCAATCTGGACCCTTCAAGTCCGAGCTGAAATCGTCACGTGGTCGTAATTTGAACGCGACAACAGAAGCCTTTGTCGCATACAGTTTTTACTCATATACTCTACGGGCTTTATGTAAACTCATGAGGGGGTGAAAATGTTTTTCCAGCCATAAAGCGACATCTAATTATTCAATTTAAACAGCGAAGTGTAACTGGAAAGCAGACGATGGTTAATGGACACAGCATCTTTTGTTATTTACTCTTTCTGGCTGTTAATGTCGCCGTCCCCCGCCTCCCCTGTCTCATTATGGGTCAACACAGGAATATGCACAAAAACACACATTACTGCATCACCTTCACGCGCACGCTCGCGCACACAAAAACGGTGGCAGTTGCTTGTCAGGCTGGTGCCATGCTCCACCTCTCCTCACAGCTTTCATGCTAGCTCCTGGTTGCCTTGGCAACTGGCTGCGTGTGTGCGATCGTGTGTGTGTGTGTGTGTGTGTGTGTGTGTGTGTGAGAATGTTGGCACTGTGTCGAGAACGTGAAGAGAGAAGGAGAGCATGGAGAGCAGCAAATGCACATACACATGCAACAACACGCACAAAACATGTGCAGGAAACACACACACACACACACACACAAATTAATTTATGGAGATGTGAGAAGTGCAGGATTAGCATTATGCCTGGTGTTACTACACATCCACTTTAGTGGCCCGACGGTGAACCAGACCACAAAACCACATCGTCAAGCCAAGACACGTTGGATCCTCCTCTCTCTGTTTCTCAAAAATAAAAGCCTCGTCTCGGAACATTCTTTTAAAAAAAAAAACAAACAAAAAAAAATAAACCAGTAAGAGCAACGAGAAGTTCCTGAATGATGGGAAACGCACAATCGGAGGTGATTTAAAGCTGGTAATAGGCTGTAATTGATTGCCGCTGTCTGTTAAGCGCCTTCTGTAATTTATGGAGACAGATTCCGTTGTGTAATACGTGCATATTGTTATGCAAACATCATATGCACGGCATACATTCTATCAATATCGCACGTGTGGTTTTTGTTAAATGTGCGGATGGCCTTTTGTGTGTGTGTAGCCTTTTGTAACTGTGGCCACAAAAGACGACAAAATCGCTCATTTACAAGTCATTTAAGCAGCTCTTATTTACTGTATATTTTGGAAAATACAGTGTCAGTGGTGATTGATTTTACAGTCATGCCTCTCTTTAGTTTTTTGTTATTTTTTCCCATATTAATGTTATTAAAAGACACGCTGTAAACAATTTTACATAGCACAGAACCAGTAAGTGGATGTCCAGATATCACAGCCATGTGGAACAGATGAGTCCTAAACCACTTTCATAAATATGCAGCTGTGACAGCTTTCACTCTTCTGCTTTCTGAGGGATCCAAATATGATTGAAGGGATAAGACATCAGGTTTAGGTTATATTACTTGTAATTCTAGCATTCCCCCCCTGTGAAATAATGGATAATTTAACCCATTCGGGCCTCCAAATATCATTCAGATGAAAAAGTCTGCTATAGGCAAGAAATAATGTTTGGGTGAAGCGCTCGTAATGCCCGTTCACACTGAGACGAGAGAAAAGATCCCAAACAACAACTGAAATTCTGATGGCCAAATAGCTGCTGCTCATTATTTGTGACAGCAGTGTTTGTAGTATTTAGTGAGGATGACGTATTTTATTCTGGTCAAACATTTAATTTTTAACAGGACAGTTTAGACAAATAATGCAGAACATTCTTGACCAACACCTTAATATCCTAATAAAAAGCTTCATCAAAAAAAAATAAATTCTATATATATATTAAGGACATGAGAAAGTGTTTTTACTCGTATTGCTCTGTCACTGTGATTACTAGTGGAATAAATGGCACCATGCACCTGATGTCTCACTAATCTAAGCTGTCAGCTGTAAATGCCAAGATTGTGGCATCGCTCCTAGAGAACCACACAGAGGTTCTTTCTGTCGTCGCCATTTTCCAACGTTTAGTCATACATGATGAAATCTGCTGCGGGAGAGCAACTTGTGCACCAACAGCGCAAGTTACAGCAATTAACCACAATCCAGTCCGGCTACTGCTTCCATCTCAGAGCTCTAATAACAGCAGTCTGCGCTCCTTGACGGCTTTGTTTGGTGGCACACTGTAACACTGCTGACTTTTTCTTTTTTTTTCTGTGTGTGTCCATTAGAAAAACACACCATGCTATCAGTGTCACTGCCATTCTGAGGCAGCAGCTCTGCAGCCACGGTGCTGCTGTTTTTCTAGTCTGACCAGCTAATTGCAGTTAATTGCATTCACCTGCTAGCCCTGGTGTGAATCAGTCCCTAATTAGAGGGTTAGAATGAAAAGCAGCAGGAGCTCTGCAGCTTTACGACCAGGACGGAGGACCACTGACCTACATGTTTAGGGTGTTTTCACACTCGGTCCTGCAGGAAAACCATGTGGACTGAATGTCTATAATGAGGAAATGCTGCAAGTCAACATAGGGAGGAAGTTGAACATAAAAGCTCTCAGACTACAATATTATACTTTTAATGTCTATGTTTGAACATTCACAGCAGTCGGTTAAGGAATCATTGTGCTGTTCCCTAAACTTAAACTTAAGAAGCAAACCCACAAATAACTATAATCCAAACAGGAACCACAGTAATACAATAGCACAAAAACATCATTTCTAGCCTTGTTTGCAGATTTTTGAAAAGCTTTCTAGGAAACTGAGGAGCTCACTATGAAGCAAAAGAGTCACACTGAAAATATATATTAGACACTTTATCAAAAATAACAGAAGACCCAAAGTTGATGAATTAAGAGGACAGATTTTATTCCCCCCGACCTCTTATAATACTCTACTACTACTCGAGCCTAATCTCCAAATAATAGCTAATTTATCAGAGGTATTTTTGCAGTAGCCCGGGGCCACGGTGGGGGCCTGTGGGGCCTCCACACAGCGACACTCTGTTCATGGGAGCGATGGTGTCAATTTATTTGATCCCATAAGGTTAGTTGTTGTACACCTTAATCCACATGCACGTCTCCTCCCTCTTTCATTCAGGAGCTCTGATTGGATTACACCACCGCTCAGCCCATCCGTGTGTGTGTGTGTGTG
>NW_007578648.1:264812-277033 GCF_000690725.1 Stegastes partitus | reverse complement strand
GTGTGTGTGTGTGTGTGTGTGTGTGCGCGCTTGCTCTTATATTTAACTCCCACAGGAATTCTTTGAGTCTACGCAGACAGAAGCTGTCCTATTTCCGTACATGCTGCTTCTAAACAGGTTTGGAGTGAGTGTGAGTGTGTGTATAGTGAATATTAAATCAAACCAGCATATAGACTCACAACTCCTCGTTTTCCGTTGAGCTGTTGATGGATGGTTATGTCTCATAATGCAACACAACAAGGAAAACCAAAGGACCTGTTCAAAGCTGTGAACATTTTTATTTATTTTTAAATTACAACACATTTTGTACAGTGGTAAAACAGCCTCATCATTTCAAAACCTTACTTTTCAAGCAAAATCTGATTATTTATCCATCGCATTTTAAAGCAATTCATACAACATGATATCACAGGATGTGTAGAAATAGTGTGACACTTTGGGCACATTTTGCGTGTCGTGTTTATGCATTTAAAGCATTTTGCGTGTAATTTAATGCGGTGAAATGACACACAAAGTGGTCAAGGTTAGGGCTGAGATCAGGGGGGGGTCATGTGATTACACGCTCAAATTCATAACGCACAAAATCACCTCAACACTTTAATCCTTCCTAAATATAAGCTGCAGGAGGAACACAAAATGAAGCTATCAATTGTATCCTCTTCCATTAAACAATTCTCTTTGCGTTAGATTTCACACCAAGACAGAGGAGAGTTGTCACCGGCTAGAGGTTATGCATCACATCGCCGGCTAACCATCGCCTCCTCTTAGCAGTGTAAACTCCGAGCGTGGATTTTTAGATTTAAATCCACAGAAGGCAAGCTGAAATTTGAATAATGGCATTTTAAAATCCCTTTTCAATACAGCAGTGAAACATTTTTTTTGTAAAGTGCTGCTAAATATCAAATGGGTTCATCCTAATGCTTGTGCACGGTTGCCAGTTCTCTGGTAGCATTAAACAAAAAAAAAAAAAGGTTCAGTTTCTGGATCAACTTTACAAGAACTTTACAAACTGAGAAGTTTAAGGACGAGTCTTGTTTTGTTCGGTATCTTCACACTATATGACAGCACACAGGTATGGTAATATGGCAAGTTGTTTTAAAGCAATTCAAACTCGTCCGCCACATCTATAAATGCAGCTTATTACTAAGAGTCTTAGCAGTTTTGTTCTCAGAGTCGTGCTGTTTATTCAGTTTGGAAATGTCCACAAAGTAAGCACTCACACAGCTCGTACAGCTGAATCGTTGCATGTGGTTGCCTAGTGATAAGATAATACCGAAGAAAAAGAACGATTGTGAAGCCCATAGTGCAGCTTTCCTCTATCAAAACATAAGTGAATAGGTTGTCAAACGCATTGTTCCTCACAAAGCAATAAAGTACAAAGTGCTCCACAGTGTGTGATTTCATTTTAATCAAATGTTAAAACTTTTGGCTGTTTATAAAAGACTGCTGCCTCTCAGCATCAGGAGCAAAGCCATTAAACAAACCATGACCTGTGCTTTTTTATGACCAGTGTTCATGCATCCTGATATTATGCCTTGTTTTTATATGCATGCACATTTTATGAAGTACACCACTGAAACCCTATTTTCTTTGAACATTTTTTATTAATTTTCTAAGTGTAAAAATAACATTCTTTTTAATTCCTTGCATACAAATCCTCTTAAACGTTTCCCCGTAAAGAAAGAAATCATTCTTTGTAACTTCCCACTGGAACAGCACAGATGCATGTTCCAGCATCACACCCACAAGAGGTCACTGTCACTTGAACTTCAATCTGTGATGTTATTTGGTGCAACTATCCTCCTGTGACAAACAACGGTGCAGGTTCCTTGGCTTATAACAGCCCAGGGTTACTTATATATTTACGAGAGCGACCTCTAGTGGCCATAGCGAGGTGATGCTGTCGTAGAGTCACAAAGTTCTTGCAGGGAGGAGGTTGGGGTGGATGGATGGGTTGTTATTCTTGGGAGTACAGTCTCCAAACAGCGGATGAACATGAAGATCTAATAGAATAAAATCTGTTAACCCACGCTGCACGGGGAGAACATGGAGACTCCACACAGAAAGATTCCGGTGCCCCCACCGGGACGCGAACCGGCAACCTTCTTGCTGCGAGGCTACGATGCTAACCACATAATATTGTAACATAATAATGCTTCTTATAAACTCAACACCCTTAAACAGAGACAACTTCACAGCATCTGCCAACACTGTTAGGTTGTCGTCAGGCGGTAAAGATTCGACACACCTGCACAGTTTGGGTAAGTTTCTCTATCTAGTGTTTACTTACAGGTTACTTTTGTATAATGATAATAATTTTAGGCAAACTCTTAAAGTCCAATGTGTCCTAGAGCTTCGAGTGTCCTAGAAGCTCATCTACCCCTACAGCTGCCACACTCTCACTTTCCACCTGAAGAAAAAATTGCGAGTTGCCCAAAAAAATTGCTTTGGTAACTCTGGATGTAAGTGAGGAATGATAGAATAACAAACCGATAAATAAATAACAGCCCATAAAAATTTAATGAGTTGAGAGAGTCGAGTGAGGACACACAGGAGTAAGCAGTCGGTTGCGTTTGCTGACATACATACACGGTAGGTGTGTCCTGTATGTATGTTCCTTGACATCATGAGAAATGTAGGCAGCAGCATTTAGCTCCACACTGCTGTTGCAGCCTTTATGCACTAAAAGCCCAAAACAAAAAAAACATCACCAAAACCTCAGGTCAACCCTCCAAAGTCACTCCAGCTATTTTCAGTCATTACTTTGGTTCCTCCTTTGAATCTGCGCACACAGAAAGGTCTTAAGTGACATTTCACTCCGGGAGTCATGGCAACCATTTTACTCTAAACCCCACTATTACCACCTGAACACATCAGGGTTGAGACGCACAAAAGAAAGAGGACCTCCGAGTGTGTGTTATGTGCATTGTTCCTCCATGAGACCTCACTAAAAAACACCAGGCCGGGTCAAGGCTGGCAAAAAAAAAAAAAAAACCCTGACCCCAGAGAGCTGCCGTGAATCAAATCCTCCAGATTGGACCTCTGGGGGCCGGATGAGGAAGGATGGGAAGCTCACTTGACCTCTACATGTGTGCCCGACTGTCCCCCCTGAGAAAAGAAGAAGGCAGAGGACAGAGCATTCTGATGGCCTCCTACAGCCAGCTCCGGTCTCGTTGAGGACAATAAGCAATCAGGAGTAAGTGTCTGTGATTAGGGAGACACTCAGAGCAGACCTGGCCTCCACTGAACCTGCTGAACCTCCACCATATCAGCCTCCAGCCACCCCTCTTAGAGTGCATACCGAGCAGGCTGAATCTCCAAATTTGTTTCGCTTTGTCTTTCCAAATTAAATGTCATTCTTTTGTCACAGCCAAAAATAGAACTTTTCAAACTTCTCTCCAAAGCGAAGGTAAAAATGATCTTTCAGACATCAATTATACAAAAATTTGCACTGACTCATCTCGGTGCATGTTCTCTAACTTTAACATATTAGAAAATAAATATTTATTTTACTTACAGAAGAGGAAGCGTTTGGTAAAACACCTCCGGTAACAGATGAGGTTCTTTCTCTCACTGTGTTTTGCTAGAAAGCTCTTCTTGTTTAAGAGCAGAAGGTAAAGGCGACCAGGAGGAGCAACAGGGTCGGCCATCTTGAATTCAACAAAGCAGCTCATCTATGGCTATAACACATAAAGTTACACAGGAAGAAGAAAGAGGAGGTGATGGCCATGTGATAACTTGCATCCATTGCCAGCGTTAAGTGGCAACACAGGAAACAGACTGTATTCCATCTGGAGAAGTGTGGAGGTCAGGGTGGTGGTGGGGCGAGTAAAACATTCTGCCTGGTGAAAGAATTGCTTCGAGCCTCTTAAAGTTGACTTTAAGAAGATATTTAGCTGCTAGATTTTTCTTTTTTTTTTAGGTGTCTAAGCGAGAGTGACAAACTTTTTCAGGGGCAACCACCTCGAGGGAATGTATGGTGTTTTTTATTAGCATTTTCAGATTTAGCCACCTTGGTTTGCACACCGTTTGAGACATAGGTTTCAATGCTTCCAATCATGATGATTACCCATTGTGTGATCATGTAAAGTGTAACTGCAGGTTACAATTAAAGGCATTTGGTGCAGACACTCTCGGGTTGGTGGTGATATTTTGGAGTTAAGTCGCTGGATTATTTTTATGCCGTAGCATTTCAAATAATCAGCATCTTTTTTGAAACGTTATGTTTACACAGTGGAAAAGACTCTCAAACAGCATTTAGAGCATTATGGCATAATAAATCTTTTCATTGAAATCTAGATTCATGAAATAGTTTCAGGGGTTAGCAACTCTTTAAGGCTGCGTGACCCTCTGACACACACATGTATTCAATAGCTGGGATCCGCAGGTCTGGAATACATTACTGCATTTAAACGAAGAAAGACAATTGTAAATGGACGTTTAAAATGCAGAACAAAACCTGCAATAAAGACAAAGGGTTGACATCAAATCAGGGATGGATGCCTGGCGGATGATTGCAGACATCCCGAATAAGTTAAATAAGTAAAATACAACAGTAAGTGTGGTTTAAAAACTAGCTGCAAATACATTTTCACGACAATATATAAGAAGTTATTATCAGAACAGAAGTTGCCGTTGAAGTACGTCCTACAAAACCCCACAGCTGATCAAATATCAGTCTTTGCTGCTTTAAAACATTCTCACCACTTTGTCTGGATGATAATTAGGTCTTGCATTTAAAAAAAAGCTACATATCTGTAGCGCTGGAAAAAAATCTGAAAACAACATTGTTGCAATCAAAACCGCTCTGGTGTTAAAAGCAGACGCGGCGATTACCATATGGCAACGGCAGCGCGCACAAAGACGTTCCCAGGCTTTGATGGTAAAACAGAGGACGCCATTGATGCTGCTGTGAAAGTGATGCACTCGTAATATGCTGCATATGGTTCTCATCCCATTGCAACTCTATGGGATTAAGCCTCCGAATCCAGACACACACACACACACACACACACACACATAGATATACACATGCAATGTCTACAGCCTTGTGATTTCAGGGTCCCCCTAATCATGTTCCTTCCATGGGTCCCCCTCTCTTCATTAAAACTCAGACAAGAAAAGGGGGTGCAGACAGGAGCAGGGCGGCAAAGAATGGCCGCTGAGACAGAGTCCTCCAGCCTGTCTGGTTAAGAGTGTGGGAGCGTGTGTGACGGTGTGTGTTTTTAGTGCAGGGGGGGGGTGTATGGGAATTGACTTTGGCATTAAACAACTTGATTGAGAGACACCCACCCACTCTTCTTCGCCGGCCGCGAAGGACAGGAGTGGCGGTCGAGCACCGAGGGACCCCGCCGCTACCGCCGCGGCAATTTGCTGTCTGGGAGGCACAAAGGGGAGGTCAGAGGTCAAATAAGTGCAGTGAGATGGAGGTGCTTTCTCATGGTAATGCCTTCACAAACAACTCTGCATCATTCCAGGGCTGCTAGAGAAGCACCGGGGAACGGAGGCATTTGGGAATATGATGCCGGTTTGATGATAAATGACACCTCTGAGGAAATCCAAGAGAACGGAGCGGGCAGTGTTGCACCGAGCTAAGCGAGCGGCAAACAAGTGTGAATCACAGCTACACGCGTAACACGAGTGAAAACGCCGGCAGCAGCTTGCGGCGGAGGTATTCAAAATATAGCACCTTCACACATCTGCTTCTGTGAGTCAACAAAAAAACAAAAATTCTACTCCAAAGGCAAGCTGATTCTGATCTTGGAGTGTTCGTAGTTTGATTTATTCATTCTTTCAGGTGAGAATAACTGTCAGTGTAGTAATGCCGGCTAATCATAAGCATGAATAGGCATAAATTAAACAAACAGATGCACCTGAGAACAGAGGAAGCCACGGTTTGTTGTGGATTTGAAGTTATTTGTCAGCACCGAGAGCACAAATCAAACAAAGCACACAAAGGGAACCCAAGAAGAAATGCTTTATACTGGCTGACAAGTTGCTGCCTCACGTCTAGCAGCATGTAACCACCTCAGGATGAATTGGATGGTAGAGGGGACGGCAGCAGAGTTACAGGGGCCAGAAGTACTCTGAAAGTCCAAAAAAGTCACTTTATCCAGTAGACTTTGGGCTTTAGGCCTTTTGCCAGCCGTGGAAGCGTTTCTTGGAACTTTTTTTAGCAAATGAAGAATTTTATCTGCATTTCAGCTGCAGCATCTCTCACTTGTGTTTCCTTCTCACTCAAACATCACCGGCCAGTCACACAAATGCTCCAAATTGTGTCCAGCCTTCTTCAAAACATCAGCGAGCTCCGGTCGACGTTAGCCACATTGTTAAGATTATAGATGCAAATTTCTTCGCAGTTGTATCAGTAACTGAATTTTCCACGAGTCGAAAAATTCAGTGGAGTGCTCCGTGTACCGCAAGCAGAAAAAAAACAGCGTCTCCTAAAAATTACATTACATCATTTATTTGTTTTCGCAAATTGCATTTATGCAATGAACATTCAGTGACTGCAGGAAGTGGCTGAAGTGGATGAAAAGTATGAGCCTGGCGTCACAACCACCACCACTTTTATTTTTTAGGACCCCGTGTTGTCACATTTCAAAGCACTAGCTATCTTAAAAATGTATTTTCCAGTGTTCAATGCAGTCTGATAGAGCTGTAAAATTCCTAAAAAGTCAGAAATAGACCAGTTGTGTCCAAAGATGAATGTTCTCAGCTGGTCTTTTAACATGTACTGAATGACGTGAAAACATGTATTTTAACCCAGACCTTTTCCTAAACTTAACAAAATGGGGAAATGAAAGTAAACAGCATGTGAAACTTAAATTATTATTATTATTGTAAATGGTGGAAGACAGGACACAAACCTGAGTGTCCAGGATGAAAAGTCCCATGACCTAAACCACCACCACCTGTCCAGCCTCCCTCGACTGACTGTTTTACACGGGACAAAAAAAAATCCTATGAGTCTGTCGGCATCAGTATCAATAAAGACAATAGATGCCAAACAACACCTTGTGTGTATCTCTGAGATGGCTGTAATTTTGGTAACAGATTTACAAGTTCTAATCTTATATCAGAGACCAGAGTTCACACCACCTGGATTCCAAAGTGTGATTAGTTTACTCAACAAATGCACTTTGGTTAGGATGATAAAAACGTTGTTTTATATACGTCGCTTTGTCCTTAGAGGGTCAGGAGGGTTGGTGCTTTCACCAGATTTAGGGCGAAGGCAGAGTAAACCCTGAACAAGCTGCCAGTCCTTTGAAAGGCCAACACAGAGAAACAGACAATATTTACAACTCCGCAATTTAGAATGACCAGTTAGCCTCAGCATGTCTTTGGACAGTGGGAGGAAGCCGGAGCACCCGGTGAAACCCATGCAGCCATAGAGAGAACATGCAAACCCAACGCAGAAAGGCCCCAGCTGAGAACCTCATAATGTGGTGATTTTGATGTGAAAATATATTGTTAGTGAACACTTTACTGACACATTCGGATTGAACAGTTAGCCAAATACGTTAGCGATGGCATTTCCTATTTTCTAAATTTCTAATATTTTTCCAATGTGTGATTTGGTTGTGTAGAAACGTAGAAACACTCCAGATACATTTGTCTACCGCATGATGTCATGTTTTCTTTCTAACATCCATCAAACATTATAGTTGCACAATAAACGGTAAACTACATGATGACTCAGGAGAGCATTTTGTTATGTGCAAAGATTGTATCTTAAACCAAACTACAGCTTTTGGTTAATCTTCTTAGTTTTTAAGATGTAAAAGTAGGAATGATGCCAAAGACACATTATGTCTGATCAAGTTCCTGAAGTTCGTTCCTGCACCGATTTGCACAAAAATGCCGACAAGTGAATTTAAAATAAACCAATAGAAAGATACAATGAAGTCAAGGAGATGATGGATCTCAACAACATGCGCGCACACACACATACACACACACACACACCCACCACCACCCTTTTGTAGTTGGCTGGCTGTCTCTCAGGAGGAGGCTGTGGGATCCGGCCTCCCAGTTCTGCCTCCTTCCACCGTCCTCTGAGGGGCCAGAGAGGCAGAGGGCCCTCCACATGCACACTGTGCATTATGTTTGCAGTGCTGCCTGTCTTGCCGTCTGGGTGGAGAGGCTTGTTCAGACGGAGGAGGAGGAGGAGGAGGAGGAGAAGGAGGCAGCAGCTCAGGCCTCATTAATGGAATGTTCATTAAAGCTGTCTGGGCTGAAAGCATACACTCCACATATAGCTGAATACTCACTGTGTCCCCAGATGTGTTGGTTTCATGACGTCGCCCACCGGACGGCACGATGGGAAAACACATGACTCACGTTACTGGGCACAATGAGATCTCTGTCACTTTAGGCTTGGAAAGAGCTAGTTTTGTTGTCTGAGGGCAAAAGCATCCATACCTGAATGACCACACACTTACAGGTAAAGTGAAACGCCAGTGATCATAGCCTGGAAGACTTTCATAGTGTTACACTCAGCTTTCCACCTGAGGAATGCCAGAAGTCATTGGATGAAGAGCTGATGAGGGATCCTGAAGATACTGGATCATCTAATGAACAGTTGAGTATACGCATACTTTTGACTTAAAGCCAATATATTCAGCGCAAAAACAATATTGTGGTGAAAGTTCTGTTGGTTGTGAAACTGCTCCAGTCATTATAAACTGTGAAGCTGGCACTGTGGTAAACTGACTGTTTGTTTGGGTTGCGTTCAAGAGTTAAATTGGGATTTGGCAGATTGGTGGGCACTAAGATCTGGTGGAGCAGCATTTGTATGGCTCTGGGGAGTTGGTTTTCTCTGTATGTGATCAGTTGATCTGTTCTGTGCATTTTGGATTTAGCCAACCACATTCGCCAATGGGCTGCAAGGTGGTGTGGTGGTTAGCACTGTTGCCTCGCAGCAAGAAGGTCGCTGGTTCACGTCCCGGCCCTCTGCCTCTTTCTGCGTGGAGTTTGCATGTTCTCCCCGTGCAGTGTGGGTTCTCTCCAGGTTCTCCAGCTTCCTTCCTCACAGTCCAAAAACATGTTGAGGTTAATTGGTGATTCTAAATTGTCCGTAGGTGTGAATGTGAGTGTGCTTGGTTGTCTGTCTCTAAGTGTAGCCCTGTGATAGACTGGTGACCTGTCCAGGTGAACCTGCCTTCGCCCTATGTCAGCTGGGATAGACTCCAGCCCCCCATGACCCTAGTGAGGACTAAGCGGTGTATAGATAATGGATGGATGGGCATTCGCCAAGACAGATATTACTTGGATCATCATCATGGTAGCTTTCCAACCACTAACCTTAGTACAAACGTGGACGCCGCAAAACATCATCAGCTTAAACGCAGACTAATGACTGCTTTGCTTAATCTAAAAGATGTCCATTGACGTCACAACCTGCCCTGAATCAGGCCAAATGAGTCCAACTTCAGGAGCATGCCATGTTGAAGTGTAGCACCCCAACGGCAAGTGTATCAAGAACCGCACACATAAACTTGCTGAAGAGATGAAAACAGAACATGTGGAGATGGTGCAGATTGGTGATATTACTATCCTGTTTGTTGAGTTAAAATCTTAATGGCATCAAAACCAGGCTGCAGCACACAAAGAAGTAACTGCCTTGACATCATTAGTCTGTAGATGAAACTGTTGTACTGGATCGTTCCTCTTCAACTCCTGATTAAACGACAGACACTGACCTGAAACAGCTGATGTCTTCCTGTTACTTGTGGTGAAGTTTGTCTTGTAGCATAATAGAGTTCGATTTGTCCACACAAACGACCAAGCATTCCGGTCGGTTACATTGCAGCATGGCCGAGCACACTTCCATTATTGTGGCATTGCCCCCTACTGGCCTGGAGTGCAAATGCTAAAATAACACTTTAAACCAAAAAGGTTTCAAGTCTCTCACACCTTTCGGGTTGTATGTGTGAATTTAGATGAATGCTAAATCTATTTATGATTTTTTTCATGTGCTCATCTCAAAATCACTTCCACTCACTCCTCCTCCCTGTTACTACAAAACACGTTAGAGTTTTAACATGTGCGTTTGTGTAGACACAGTGAAAATCCACAATATTCTGCACTATAGACAAAGATTTTCTCAAAAAAAAGGTTTTATTCACCATCAGTTTTTTTTCAACTTTAACTCCATTCCATTTTAAAATACATGATTTTAATAGTTAAGTTAAGTAATAGTAATAGTTAAGTTTAATAGTTGAGTTAATAACTTAACTGTAAAATCTGCCCTATTAAACTTCCAAATGTGCAGAATTAGCAGGAAAATACCCCCCGACTATGATTAAGCACACTGCAGGGATATTTTATTTTGCTTTTGCACAATTTTGATTAAGCGATTTGTCCCATATGTCTGATACGAGCAGCTAGAATTTACACAAAACAGAACGGCAACGTGCTAAGATGAGGCTACAGCAGCACTGTGGCTCACTTAAACGATTCATATGAGTTAGTAGTATTGAACTGATCTTTGTCTCTGAGCTTCTGTTGTTGTTACTGTTTGCAAAAGGAATATTTTTTACTCACTTGTTGATGATGATTTCATAAGAAATGTGTCAAAATGGCACAGTTTGTACAACAAAGCCACCATGACTGATCGGGACAGGGATATTTCTGAGTCTGCTGCCATTTATGTGAGTCACTGCAGTCTAGAAATACAAACTACGAGGAGGACTTCTCTGTGGAGTTCAGGTGCAACGAGGAAAAAGCTGTCACCATTATGGCTGCTTGAGAGACAGCTGTCAATCAAGCCGTCCAATAACCAACATATAAGAGGTTCGAGTGTTGAGATCACAGTTTTTTTTAAATGGAAAACATGATTGATAGAGTTTCCTCATGGGTTTCTTGGGAGGGTTTTCCCACTCACTTCAATACATTTTAGTTTTTATGAAGCCAGCACCTAGTGGCAGTAAATGGAACTGCATCTTTGGATGATATATGAATGTTTTGAGATGTGTTGGTCGTTTATTAGATGCTGATTAGAACAGAATGCTGATAATGCTGTCTAAGCTAGAATGGAAACAGCACATTTGTATAAAATCTACAATGTAAAACCCACTGGGAAAATAACAGCATTTAAAAATAAACATAACTGAGATTACGTGACTGAAAATGCTGGTTTCGAAGCAGTAAAACTAAACTTTTACGACACCAGGATGACATTTGATCTGAGCGCCGTGTAGCCCTACGATGAAGAGCTCAACTGAAAAAAAACAAAACAAACAAAAAAGGATCTTCTAAGATCGATCTAGTCAGTTTTCATTTGAGGTGTAGATTTATGAGGTATTTCTTTTGTGGGACATGTGTGAGCCGGTCACTGTTTGTTGAGGGCTGCACTCTAGAAGGAATTACAAAGGTGGAGAAGGAAGAAGGAAGGTGATGAATCAGTTACAGCGCTGATGCTCCGCCATGCTTCTCCTTATCTTGGTCAGATTCTGCAGTTGTGATGATTCTCTGAAGATCACGACCTTTGAGATGTGAGTGGTGTCGATTACTTTGTTCTGTTAGTCTGGTTGATGTAATACTACTATATGTCAGTTAGACCCTGGGTCACAGTTTCTGTCGACACTTTTTGTTGGCAATTCAATAAAACGAAGAGGCACACAATTACTACAACTGGAGGCATGTGCAAAAAGTGGGAAAAAAAAAGTAAGTTGACTGAAAAAACTTCATCCAAAGCATCGTGCTCTGAATCGATGGCTCTGTCTCTCATGTAGGCGGAGAAAGGGGCCCAGGAGCCCTTTGTCTTATAATCCGTACATGCCTGATAGCTTAACAACGTCAAGACTTTTTTCACTTTTTTGCACCCCTTACTCCTAGTTTCTTACTTCACCTGTTAGTCTGTCAGTGCGGATCGGACCATGATGCCTTCATTTCCTTCATCATCTACTCACTGACCACACAGTTCTCTGATTCTAAAACACAAAATGCACCACAGGCTTGTTTTTTTTCCCCCAATGAAAAAGCTGTAGCTGTTAAAAAAAAAAAAAAAAAGAAAGAAAGGTAAACATTTAATTAACTAGAACTGGGGCAGAGCACTGTATGGCTGTCAGAGATAGAAAAAATAAAAGCTTTAAATTAAATGAAAGGAGTGTGTTTATCCCTATTTGCAACACATATACTACTAATGGGAGTGTGTGTGTGTGTGTGTGTGTGTGTGTGTGTGTGTGTGTGTGTGTGTGTGTGTGTGAGTGGAGAGT
>NW_007578648.1:231496-264499 GCF_000690725.1 Stegastes partitus | reverse complement strand
CCGTGTCAGCAAATCCTCACTGAAACGGGCAGAAAGTCCAGCCTTACATTTAGTTTTATTTTTTAATCTATTTATTTAAAAAAAAAAAAAAAAAAGTGTTTTTATTTATTAATTAATTTAATTGGGAGGGAAAGTTTAGCTGATAGTTCCACACGTGTGTTTAGTGTTGGAAATATGGGATGGCTTTGGGCAAAACTAGAGAAATAATCTATAAATTCCTGGATATTAGTTTTATTTTCGGTTCTAGTGCTCAGTAGAAGATCGCTGAGTTCCTCTCGTTGGTTTGCGCACAAATCATACGAACGTTAATAAAATGCGATCAGCAGCTGGATTTCATTCTTTTAGAAATACTTTTTGAAAAATTAAAAAGCGTAACCGTGCTTTAAGATCCAAGGAACGCATTTGGTTCCACTCCTGTGCGTCACGACGCAAATCTCACCTTAGAAATAAAACGAAAAAAAACAAAAAAACAACTAAACTTCGATATTTTTCGATCCCAGTAACTTTAAGTAAAGACGCTTTTTATTTGCAAAGAGAAAATAAAAGTTTCATAATCATAGGACGTTTGCAAATCCAGTTGTCCATTTTTCCAAACTGAATTCCAATTAACTTAATAAAGGAACAGAGGCTGAAAGGTTGTTTTAAATCAACAACTGTCATTCTCTAATTTTCTGTAATTGTCAACTTTCTCCACACTTTTAAGCTTTAAGAACATTTTATTTGGTCACTTATTGTTCCAAAAATTCTCATGAGTTTGCAATAATTCTGGACTTTTAAACTACATTTGCTAAATATGATTAATAATATAACCTTAAAACCTGCTAGACTGTGGTTTAGTTGGTATGTTTAGGTATAATGAGGGATAAATTCTAATAGAAACATGTTGGGATTATGAGTACATCACCTCCACCGGCTCACTGTGTGCTGGTAGAGGTCAAGCAAAACATCCTGTATGTTCTGTTACATGCTGGAGGCTGAAATGATCCCACAAGTGTGATAAAATGATCACATTCAAAAAGAAATTTGGAGAGGAGAGGCAGGCCTTTATCTGGTGGCTGTGCCCGGAGAGCAGAGCTCCTCTCTGGGCCTTCTCCTTTCTCCACACAGGCCCCTCTCTTTCTCCCTCTCTCTCTCTCTCTCTCGCTCCCTCTTGTCTTGTCTGCTGAGGGGTGTCTAATCAGGGAAGACAAGCGGCTGACGGAATGACGATGCTTAATTGGCATGGAGTCGTGGGAACGCGTAAACAAACAGCTGCCATTTTCATTTTGCTTGTTTCCCCCTCGTCCCTCTTCCTTCATGAATAAAAGCCGCCGCGGAGAAGAAGTGGAACAGCAACCTGGCAGCTGCAGGGAGGCTGAACTGAAGGAACGAAAAGGAGAAGAGGAGGAGGAGGAGGAGGAGGAGGAGGAGGCCCGGATTGGAGATTAGCCTCACTTTAATCCGCCCTCCACCTCCTCCAGTGATGGGAGGAAAAAAAACAGCACACAGATATACCTTCTGAACAACAGAAAAATCTCCTCTTCACATAAAGGAGAACACATTTCCAAGATAAGCCCTGCATGTGATTATCCCTCTCTTATACAAGCATGGATGTGCCCTGGAAGGAAAGAAGAAGAAGAAGAAAATATCACTAATAATCACAGGTTTTCCTCAAGAGCCCTGTACGGCACAGTATACATACTGTGAACGTGAGGATCTTATTGTTTTGTCCCTTAAGGCTCAGTAATGATAGAACATTCCTGTGATATTGGGCCACCGGGACGCAGGATTTAAACTTTGTTCTTTTCCTCTCAGTTAAAAATGTACATTTCTCTGGTAACTTTAATACACAAAAGACTGTAATAAATAAGTGAAGAGCATTTAAAACTATTAAAGAGGAACGGAAAGAAAAGAAGTATGACTAGTAAAGTAAGTTACAATTATAGTCAACTTGAAATCTTCCAGTCTTCTCATGATCATTATTGTTTATTCATCAATTTATTACTGGGAGCAGAAATGCTTTTTTTTAACAGACAGAAACAGCAACAACCATCAAAATAACCACACGACAAATCACAAGTCAAGATGTGCAGATCCACAAGTTAAAAAAGAAAGAAAGAAGTTTTTTAAAAGACTCAAACTCGCATTACAAAACTGTGTAGGTGAAGGATTTCGGGTTCCAATCGTGCAAATTATAACCCTTCAAATCAAAAGTTGCAAAGTGCTTCACGATGACGGACACGAGGGTCATCAAGAAGACTTCAGCAAACACAAATAGAACAGAATAGAAAAATACTTCATTTATCCCAGGCCTGGGAAATGACTGAAATTTCTGAAATTACTGAAATGACATCAACCAAAAAGGAAAACGTTGCTTAAGAGTTGTAAGTGAAAAATGTGCAACGTTTCAGTTAAAGTGAACA
This sequence comes from Stegastes partitus, assembly GCF_000690725.1. Lineage (NCBI taxonomy): Eukaryota > Metazoa > Chordata > Actinopteri > Pomacentridae > Stegastes > Stegastes partitus. The sequence goes on along the minus strand of NW_007578648.1, from coordinate 262,097 downwards.
AAGTCTGGCAGTGAACTCATGACCTCTTCTTCTTTAACTTCTTCTGCAGCAGACTTTGAAAACTGCCTAAAGTCAGACATTCATGGAACCACGTAAACACTTTAGAATGAAAAATAGATGATACGTATATCTAGAAATATGCAGCATACGATACTGACCACTTCAAAAACAATCACATCCTGTACATGTTGCGTCTTTAGAGTAAATGTTTGCCGTCAGTGGGTTTCAGGTGTGATCTAGTCCATGTAGCAGAGGTGGGATTTAATTCAAAACACTTTTCTCCACTTTTATCGACCCTCTTCCTCCACCATCCTACAGCAGCACCAGGATATAAACTCCACTGGCAGTGAGTAGAGAGAAGCTCCACGTCTTTGCTGCTGATATAAAACTATTTGATAAAGAGACAACTATGTATGTGATTTAATTCAGCTGCAGACCTGTTGCTGTATAAATAAATGAATTAATACAAAAGCTTCTCTTCATTATAAGTGCATTGCGGCCTTTCTTTTCTACTTTTCTCATTTGCTGTTAGCATAAATGTGCACAAAAAACCCCCTCATATTTTGGATTCAGTGATTATTATTATTATTATTATTAACAACTGAGCCACTCCAACTGCTATTTGCACTTCTATTTTGCACTGATGTACATATATACCGTTTTCTACTCGAATGTGTAAATTCTTGTTTATATTTGTCTTATTATCTTGTTTTATTTTTTATTAATATTTATTGTATTTTATTCTTTTCCTTCTGTACTTATTTTATTTTATTTTTAAAATTTTCCTATTTCTATTATTCGTGCAAATTCCTGGGGCGACACCAGCAGCCGAAACCAAATTCCTTGTATGTTGGGTACGTACTTGGCCATTAAAGCTGATTCTGATTCTGATTTTTTCGTCGTATTTGGCCTTCTGTCTTCCACTGAATCTCAAACATCTCTGGAGACTTCCTACTTCTGTGGCACCATTGGTTCCACATTAAACATGTAAAGTTGCTGAAACAAATAAATAGTTTTCTCTTATTTAAAGAAAAAAAAGAAAAAAAAGCTCAGTGATATCATAAAACACCTGTGTGTTTTTTTTTTAGCAAACATTATTCAAACTGGAGGAAAGAATGTATTTATTAGGGGGGGGACTATTTCTAGCGGAGGATTAATACACATTTGTTGGTGTGTTTTTAGCAGCAGAATCATGTATTGGGGTCAAATCAAAATAAAGTGTGTGCTCACAGTTAATACCACTCGGTGCAATGCTTTTAATGTGATGTGCTCTCTGTGATCAATACCTGTTGCAGATGAGTTCATGTGATTTGTTTGCAATAGTTAAAAAAAAATCATAGCATATCATCCTTTAAGTTGCATCACCTCTGGCCCTCCTGAGCCTCTGCTGCAAACTTTAATCATGAATAAACAAACACATTTACAAGTGAATGCATGTTGTCCTGCAGTGACGGCCTTGTGAAGGCGAACGCAGCCGACCCATAAAGGAACCTCTTCTCGTGTCTCTGTTCAGGACTTAAACCAGCCCCGTCAGTCACGGGAGAATCATTCGTCTGAGCTGAAGGGCTGCTAACATGTTCTGCTTACTTAAACTTATCAGTGTGAAAGCGGCTCCTGAAGACTTCTTCCCGTCCGTTATCTCCGTTAATAACACCATTAGTTCAAATGGAAGCAGCTTTTTATTCCTTTTATCGTGTGTTTTGATGGAAATCTGCAGTAATTTAATCAACTTAACCAAACTTTGTGTATATTTGAGTAAAAACCGCCTCATAAAGAACATTTTAAAACCCTTTTTTTTTGCAGGCCTCGCTCTAATTTAACACTGAAACATGCTATTCAACAGTTAGCGCGAATCTCCACATTATAGCTCCTCTTCTTCTTGATTACATTCTTATTAGCATTTCATTTTCAGCATTTTAATCCCTGCATACGTTCTATCGCGAGTCCATATAGTGCTGAGCAGACATTAAGATTAAGCCTTGATTAAAAATGAGAATTAATTAATTCTTTTGAAGTTACGCGTCCTCTGATTGGCTGTCGTGGCGAAGCAAAACATAATCCTGAAAGCAGTTGATCATCTTCCGTCGTAGTGGATCTGCTCTGACGGGGGGGTTTCCGTTAGGCCGGACAAACAGGGAGGCAGAGCGTAAATGTGATCTGGATTTACAGAGACACCGAGTGGGGTTTTCGAGCTCGGCACTTTTTTCTGTCTTTGACACCGCCGATTAATTAGTCTGCACAGACGAAGAAGATCATATTCAAAAATCATTATGACTAATTACAGATATCTGTCTTTTTTTCCGCCACCTAGATGGAACCGAAGTGGCAACAGGCACCTTCAGAACTTCTATTGTTGCGTCCAATCATATCGCCACCATCTTCCTCAACAGATGGACTTTTCCTGTTTTTTATTTTTTGTAAAGTGGTTTCTTTTGACAAACATGCAGCACTCTGCTGTTGTTTTGCACACCTGTCAGTGCCCGCCACGATCCCAAATTTCTATTTCTAGAGAGCGAAGTATTGATCCGGACGTCGCCTTTGTTCCAGATACGCCGATGAACGGTGCAATTAAAGCAGTCGATCCCGTCGCGGTGTGATTGGCCGTGCGGTAGAAACGGTTTGTGTACCGATCATCTCTTGAAGGAGCTTATTGGCGGATGTGAGTTTTTGAAATGGAGCCCAATCAAGGAGCGAAGCCCTCCTGCTTGAAGACAATGATAGGTGGCGTGAACGAGGGAGGGGGGTGACCAGCAGCGCTCCTCTAAGCTGCGAGGATTTAAGGATTTGAGGTACCTTTGATTTGTTTCTTTGAATGAAGGGGTGTATTTTCCTCTTCTTTTTTTTTTTTTCTTTTTCCCAGAGTGGTCTAATTGAGTACGGCAGCAGAGAGGGGACACCTCTGCAGAGCCCACAAATTACATCATTTGCAGAGCGGTGTTGTAAGAAGACGTGGCGGCGGCGGTGTTTTGAGGTGGGGGGGAGGCGCGATAGCCAAAAAGAAAAGCAATACGGCCACAATTGGGCCAATGAAGCATATCACGCGCATTCACTTTGCATTTGCCACTTCCTTCAAGACTTTTCTTTCTTTGATTTCTTTGAGGCACTGCGGCACTCCTCACATGCTAATAATAGACTTGTCCATCAACTGTCCCCACCCTTGGAGTTAATTGGCGCTGTGCAAAGGGAGCCAGCGTCGTTCTGAAGTCGGGCCGTCATTAGATCAGTGGATGCTGACCGTCCCCGGCTCGCGTACATCCCTCTGATCTGCACACACTCCCCATCTCTTTTTCACCGCCCCACCTGCTCTCACAGCACGGCCCCCCCAACCCCCGCAGAGCAGACCTTCCCCTTTGCCGTCCCGTAGCGTCTTCTGAGAAGGTCTTGAGAAGGCCGACCTGCCTCCTTTCACATGTTGCTTGTGATCTCACTCCGACTAGATAGCTCTCTTACTTACCCACATGAAGATCTGGGAGATAACAGGAACTTGTTTTTACCTCCACACTAGAATGTCTGCTCATCTATTATATCACTACAGCTTGTGTAATGGTTACATCCCCACTGCAAACGTCTTTTTTTGCGTATTATTATGTCAAGACCTCTGCAAGCACAGAGAAATACTTTCTAGAATTTTGTATTAGTAGTGCATCAATCTGCCTCATCCTACATCTTTCCCAAAAAAAGAATCTTGAATGAAGAGAATGAAATGATCTTACTGCAGCTGAAGGTGTTTTCGGGGGTCACAGGGTAACATGCAGGTTCTTTGCAGCTATAATCCTTTCGTGCCTATTTCTGCAGAGCTGAATAATCATTCCTCAAACAGGCCCGAGTCCACAACAAACTCACGGAAAAACCCTGAAGTAATGAAAGAGACACGTATGCTGGGACGGTGAGACGCCGGCTCCCATCTCGTATGTTGCAACAGAAACCACGGCCAGAGGACACTGGCTGCCAACAAGCTTGTGGCTACTGTGTGTGTGTGTGTGTGTGTGTGTGTGTGTGCAGCCGTTGGTGAATGCAAACATATGTGTATGCTGCATGGTAGTGCCTCTTCATTTCACAGTAAACTGATCTGTTTGCATTGATACCAGCGCCTCAGTTTGGGTTTGTTTATGCACAAAATACTGGAGAGGCAGTGGAGCTGTGAAAGGAAGCTCACGCCTTAAATCTGTCCCACAAAAAGAAAAAAAGAATTTTGTATAAGAATTCAGACACACCATGTGGGGTTTCATTACTTTAGGATTAATTTTCCCACCAATAATGTTTGCTTTTTGTAAGCAAATCCCTCGAAAAGACAAAAAAAAGAAGTATTTTGTGTGCGTTTAGACCCCGATTTATCTTTTTTTTTCTCCATTGCTGTCCAAAACACATCAGTGAATCACACCGTTGCACCGGGCGACACGTCACTACGACACCGAATGTTGATTAATCCGTCGTCTAAAATATGGTGTTTGCTGAAAACTGCAATTCGCAGATGTTTCAGGATGTCACTGAGACTTAATTTAAAAAGAAAAAAGGTATTTCTTTCCTCCTGTTTAAGTAATATTTGACAAAAACTACAGAGACGAAATATTTTAGGAAATTATTAGATGTTTTTAAAATTTTAGTATTATGATATATTAATCATTTTCTTTTTAAAAGCCTTTTCTTTACATTGCAGAATTTGGTTGTCATTTGAAAATAACAAAAATATAGAATATGACCAGCCTATTTATTAATGTATGTAAAGGTTTGTATTTAGACAGGAGCTGTAATAGGACCTAAAGCTCTGTCATCTATACGTTCTGTGAAATGTAAACGCGTTTGCTCCTGATGAGTTGATTAACGGTCGTTGTTGTTAACACAAAAAACGCTTGATCCTGAGGAAGGACTTGCCAGAATGCTTTTTACATTTTACTCACTTGTGCTGAATGCAAGAATCTAAGCAATGGAACCAAAAGAGCATTCAGATTAATTTTTGTCAGTTAGCAGCACAAAAGATCTAAAAGTTCGCTCCTAAAGCATTGGTTTCAGCCTTCAAAAGCCTGCAGCAGCTGAAGCCGAGTGTGAGCGCACACACACACACACACACACACACACACACACACACACACACACACACACACACACATGCACGCATCAATTCATGTGCGTGAGAGAATAAATGTGTCCTTTTGGGAGTTTGTGTCTGTATATGCACAGCATTGAGTATAGAACACAAAACGCCACCTCATGCCCTCTTTGTCCCTCCTCCTCTGCCCTGGCAGCTCTCCCAAGATGCCCCTGCCCCCGGCTTCCTGCCTCTAATGGCCGTCTCTGTGTGCCATCTCGGGAAGCCTGACATCCCCTCCAGAGGCAGAGGGCCCGGCGTTAATGGAAGCCATTGATGGGCAAAGAAAGCCTCCTTTGTGGCGCCGGGGGCAGGCGTGGGCACCCGTTTGCTCAAACACAGCTTCCCCTCCACACACACTGGGCCCGCCGCTCAGAACTGAGTGCCAACAGCGGAGATCGAAAGACAGGAGCAGCAAAGTGCCCCCTTACCGGGGAAATGGCAGAGAGGGCTGGGTATAGCCGAGGGTTGGGGGGTAGGGGGCGGAGGGGTAGTGAGAAAGGGAGGGTGAAAACGGCGGAGGGGTGAGTTGGCAAAGAAGGGGAAAGCAAAGAGGAAGGGATAGGTGGGGATAGGCCCGAGCGAAAAGAAAGACCGAGAAAGAGCATTAGAGATTAACCCAATAAGACAAATTCAATTGGCATGTAGGAGGAACGAATGGAGGAAAAAAAAAAAGGACGTGAAGGAAATGGGGTACAAACCTCGCAACCAAACACAGAACACTAGAGAAAGGAGACCTGGAGAAAAGGGAAATTGAGCAGCAAAAACAAAGAAACGGAGGTTGGGATCGCCCACGTCAATGAAGCTGGGTGGCCCTGAAGGATAAAAAAAAAAAAAAACTGTGGCAGGGTGCTGGAGGTCTCCCTCTGCCACTGTACAGCCTGTCAGCCTCTCTCTGGCTCGCTCCCCTTTTGGTGATTTATAACACCTGAATTGTTCTCCTTTAACAGAGTTGTGAATGGAAGAAAAAGAGGGGAGCTGCCAGCACGCCAAACAGTCCCGTCGTTATTGATAACCAAACAGATGTGTCCAGTTTGGAATGAACATCTGACGCTAAATCTGGACTAACGGTTTTTGTTGTCAGGGAAATACTGTACGCCGGCAGCCGGGGCGCTCAATGGAGAGGTTATTGTGTCCAATATTGTGTTTCGTTCGCTTCAAATGAAAAGTCTCTTTGGCGGCGCCGTGCCTTCCAGGTGAGGTTTCTTCTTCTTCTCGTCGTTGTCGGCGTTGAAAAGCCAAAATCCAAAACCTTTCTGGTTACACTCATTTAATTACACCTCAGGTCTGAATGCACATTTTGAGGCTTATGGAAAAAACAAAACAACTATAAAAGAGCCGTCGTGCAGGTCTGAGCTTGCCCGACTCAACATCGCCACCTACTGGTTGGACACCCGCGCCGTCGGCCACCTCTCGTCTCCCTGCTGCGTAGCACACAGCCTCCTGTATTGTTCGGGCCGCTAATTCATCCCAACAGCTCCTGCTGCTAATTTCCAACCGCTGGCAGCGTGCCATCGCCGGAAGTGGCAGCGTGCACCGCCTTGTATCCGTGCGCCACCGTGGGAGAGCGGCAAGAAAGTAGTGCCATATTTGTCCCAGTATGTCATCTGTTTAACACGCCTGATTGGCTTTCACACCATAGCCTCCTAATTAATATGCAGCGGCCCCTCGCCCCGCCTCTCCTCGCCATGCCCTAAGACAAAAGCGTATTGTGTGAGCACCTCCTGTTTTAATTACGCTCAAAAGGGAGCCGTGTGAGGGTTTTTTTTTTCCTTCTGTTTGTGTGTGTGTGTGTGTGTGTTCGTGCTGCATTTATGAATGCATGAGCCGTGATTGTGTGCGTACATGGCATATGCGTGTGCAAGGTCTGTACTAAAAAAAAAAAGCGTACAGTATGTGCACCCAGGGAATCATAAAACAAGCACATTCATCGTCATGCCATCCTGCACGTATGCTCCTGTGTGTGTGTGTGTGTGTGTGTGTGTGTCCTAAAACAAGAAGAATTGCAATTCCACTGCTAGGGGAGGAGCTGCTGCTGTCCTATCCCACAGGAGAGGGGGGGAAAAAAAAAAAGTGTTGTTGCTTGTTGCCTTTATGCAAATTGGCATCCGATAAAGGTTTTTTTGGGGAGAGCCACAAAGAGGGTTTGTGATCGGAGCGCTGAGGAGAATGGGAGAGGTTAGGAGGGGTTATGGGGAAAAGACAGGGACAAAATTCCCATCGGCGTCCCCAGACCCATCATGTTACATCTTTTCTCTGTGTTTTCTTTTTTCCTCTCTCTCTCTCTCCTCTTTTCATCCCTCTCTTCCTCACATCCATGACCCGGTTATTAATTTGGGTTGAGATTAGTCGCTCGTTAATTAACGCATGCCCCCCATCTTTTCCTCTTGCCGTCTTTTTCTCTTTCGATTGTATCGGATTCTTTTTTTTTTTCTCTCTCTCTCCTCGGTCTTTTATCAGTAGCCTTCTTTTCTGTCTTTCTCGCTGATGAGAATGAGGTAATGTGCGGTGCGAGGGGAGGAAGAGGAGAGGAGGATTGGGTGGGTCCCCCCCTCGATTCCTTCGGGGACCTTTTCAAACACAGATAGTGAAGGCTTAACTACCGAATAGGACGGTCTGAAAGGTTGAATGAATTCATAATTTTATGCCATACGCACTGTCAAGAATCTGGATCCCAGCACTTGTGCCCTTTAGATCTCCTCCAAACAACCTCGGATCGATTTTTTCGGGGCGGTTATTTGAAATTGCGGGGAACAAGTTTTCAATTACGTCCTCTAAACAAGTCTGATTTATCTTTGTTCTTTCGCAGCTTTATGGTGTAGTGAAATGGAGTCGAGGGAGGGCTCGTCTAATATGAAGACGTACGATGCATGGAGGTTGAATAACTGGAGTCTGCTGAGTGAATTCAGACGATCAAACGATGATGAGTGGGATCTGCGGGAAGGTTCCAAAGTTTGATGTTCAAACTCAGGGAGAAAATGCAGTGAGCAGGGATTAGAAGTGCGTCTGTTTGTCTTTCTGCAAAGCTCATACAAAGACATATGTGTTCTGAATTTCTCATGAACCGAGGATGGCGTCTGACATTATGCGACGTAAGGTTTATGCATCACAAAGAACTTTATTGTGTTTCTCACTTTGATTTTTTTGGACGTAGCTATGGTGCTCATTCCATTACTCCATTATCCATCACTTAGCTTGAAATAGAGCTAATTTACTAGCTTTAAACTGAGCAAAAGTAAATTCTCAGTAAACAGTTTCTGAAAATGGAGTATAGACATCCAGCAAGAGAAACAGTAAAGTTCTCACCAAGTGGCCTCGTTTTTGTTGTTTTTTTTACCCTCCTTCCATAGAGGTGTGTGTGTGTTTCTGTATGTGTTGTGCTGATTTGCTCATTTCTTAGAGTGCACTCAGCCACTGGGCATGACATCTTTAGCACCAATATTCAGCAGTTTGTTGCACATTTTCACTCTAAATATAGAAGCATCCAGAAGATTCTCCGAATGTGTTCAATATGTGGGGTTGAAATATTTGGCATCATCGCACAGTAAATAAAACTCAGACCGAGACGAGAGAAACTTCTAAAACCGGCTACGGTGGTTCAGTTGTATTTCAGTGTATTTAAACGCTGTAAAACTTAATCACTGGAGGTATCTTACCATTCAATAATCGTTATCATCGCCATACATAAAGACTAGTAGGGACTTCCTCTCCCTTTTTCCTCACATGCTTTCTTCAAACTGTGCGTCCACATTTGATGACGAATGAGCAGAAATCGCGTTCTTACAACAAAAAGCTCATGTTTTGTGCGTTAAATGTGTCGTGCATGAAGAAATATCTTTATTTCATTTGTCAGATGATGATGATGTTATTGATGACGCCTACCTCTCATGATAAACTCCATTTATTCAGTCAGCTTCAATCTGGTGTATTTAACTTTATTTTACTGCAGGAGCCTAAACAGACCTCAGAGCTCATTTGTTCACCTCATCACTATGCATGTGTGCATTAGGACCGTCCATCTCTCTCTCTCTGAGCTCTCCTTGTCTTCTCCCAGCTCCTCTAGCGTGACTTTGCAGCCGCTCCCCTCGGTCCGCGGCGCCGGCTCGGCCCCCGGTGAGGCCCTGCTGAGCCACATGCTCCCTCAATGGGCTCACTCAATTAACAGGCCATGAAGCCCCCGACCTCTCCCAACTCCTGCCGACCCCCTCGAGTCACGCACCTCCACAATGCCCGCAGCTCACAGGCGTGCGTGTGGTGGAAGTGGCTGATTTCGGACGAGTGGGCGGGCGGGCGGTGTCGGCGGGGGCAAACGGTGGTGGCGGATGGGGTCGGTCAGTGCTCCTTTGTTCCGACGCTGTCCGGCTTGCCCCCCTTCACCCCTGGTGTCTTTCATAGGGAGTGTGTAATAACTGCCTTTGTTGGTTTTTCCTCTTGTAATGGGTCCGGTGGGAGGCCTTGTTAGAGCGCGGGGTGCTAAGCCAGGGGACCTCGCAGGAACTCTGGGATTAGAGGCTGCCCTATTCTGCCCTAAATGTGATCCTGCCCCGTCACAATGGTCATTCAGCCACTGGATGAATATGATTCTTTAGATCTTCCTAATTGCAAAAGCTTTTTTTTTTTTTTTGTTCTATCCAAGGGCCTTAAATGTGGGTTTGCTTGGTCATCTATGGCGGAATTAAAGGCCTAGTATGTGGTTTGAGCTATGGAGTGGCACATCAGTGATATAATGACCTCAAGGAATTAAGTAATTGAGACCTTTAGACTGAGGCCAGAGTAAAGCTGCTTATTAATGAAGAAAGTGGCAGAAATTCACTGGATTTGTGATAAGATGTGTTTTATATTGAATCTTTCATTTATGGGCAACGTGTGTCTTGGTTTTAGAGGGAAAGGCAGCTTTTTTCTGAATGTTTTTATGCCTGATTTGATTAAAAATTTGCTTTTATTTTCTTCTTTTTCTCTCCAGCTTTGTTAAAACTTTAAATAGGTGGCATCACGCTCCCTTCTAATGCCTCGAAATGATACTGCAGCGTTAAACTGGTACAATTCATACAATCCTAAAGCACAAACATTGAGAAACGATGCATCATTTCTTAAATTCACATAAAAAAATGAAAAGGACTTTGCAACCGCTGTTTTTTAATTAAAAAACAAAAACCAAATAGCTTCTAGCTAAACCGTGAACACCACTGACAGTGACATATTGGATTTGCTGCAGGTATCAGCTTTCTGCAGGTGCATGAAAGACTAAAAGTCACACTTTATAATGTGCAATAAAACCACACGGCTGCATAACTATGTCACTTCATGTCCCGACACTTCATGTACATACGTTTTTAAAATCCATCTTTTGCACACTTGGTACTATTTATTTATCTTATTTTAATTTTTTATATTGTATATTTTGTTTTATATTTTATATGTGCCTTCGATGTCGGGTTGTCTGTGTTTTGTCTTTGAATGTAGCTGCTGCAACGAGTAGTTTGCTGTAAAAGGATCAATAAAGTATCTATCTATCTATCTATCTATCTATCTATCTATCTATCTATCTATCTATCTATCTATCTATCTAAACCAAAATGTTACTCTGGAGGGAGAAAAATTCTTCCACAAATGTCAAAATACCCATTTATTGGCTTGATCCCTAAAGCTAACAATCATAAAAATCAACCCCGACTCATGTACTTGTGTTCATGACAGAATATTGTTTTATAAGAATCTTCTGCTCATGCCGGACTCGGGGCTGGGGGGAGGTCCAGGTTTCACTCCGCTTTCACACGCAGGACTCGTCGACCGCAGACGAGCCATGAAAGAGGCGAACATTCGAGGGGCCCGAAATGAACACTGCCACTACTTTTGTTGATTTGGCATTCACACGGCTGGCCATTTTTTTTTTTTTTTTCGGGGAGGAAATTCAAGTGAAGCACTCCCATGTACTCGTGGAAGCACTGAAGGCAATTTCCCCTCTGTCAAGTGGCTGAAACCCTCTCCAGCTGAACAACTTCCTGCATTTAGACAGCACCCCCCACCGACAGCCCTGCTCCATCATCACCCTGCTTAGCTGGCATCAGTCACAACCTCCCAGCAGGTCCCCGCTCCCTCCAGAATAGTGACGAGGGAGCCGCGACAACAGCTTTGTTTGGGGATATAATCTGGAACTAAACAAAAAAAAAAAACGCTGCTGAAGCCCCCAAAATGCAGCTTTACGTTTAGATGCTCCACCGCGGTCTGCAGAGCTGCTACCTGCATCAAGATTTTCCGAATTTTTTTTCCCCCCTCTTCTTCCCGGTGATGATTATTTAGAGCTGACAAGTGTTGATTGGAGAGTCGATACGACTTTTGGGATGTCTGTTCAGAACCGTAACGAGTGTTAAATTATCTCTGATGAGTGCGCACTTCCAGATGCACCTACAAAGTGTTGATATTTATTCTCTGAGTGCAATTTGCAACTTTTGCTGTGAAGTATCTCGGCAAAGCGCACGGAATAATTAGGCAATCAAAAGATTATCGCCGTCTTAAGTGATGTAAAGTATATTTACCCCAAAAGTACATCTAGTTTGGTACTTTTATGTTTCGGTTTAATGTGGATGCTTTGCTTTTATTCAGCTATAATGGGGCGTTTGTACTTTTTTACTGCACTTCATTTATTGCTTATGTATCATCTGATGCTCCTACTGGTTTGCAGCGAATGAATTTTCTGAATGTGTAATTTGTGATCTGAGGTATCTGGTCAAGGATTTTCAGAGAGGTGAAGACAACACCCTGGTTGAATCCAGCTGGATCAGGATTATCTCGAGATACAGCGATAAAACGATGCATTTTTTGTTTTGCATGTTATCGGGGTCACACGTTCTGTCAGCGTGTCAAATCCACATAGCAGTTTTAGCCTTGGCCTATTATGGCCTCCGCAGCCCTGTGAGCGGGGCTGAGGGCTCCCACAGGGGACCAGGACATCCTGAGGGAGCCCATTAATCCATTATGTTCACCTCCAGAGCAGCGTTAAGGACAACAATCACACACGAGCTGGAGGCTCGAGCCACAGGAGGCTACAGCTGCTTTCAGGACGGACCCGGTGCAGCCCTGAGGGGCCGATCAGCACCATTCCCATGCCGGGCCTTGCTCGGTGGCCGCGTGGAGAGAGGTGCAGAGATAAGGTCAAGAGGATAATATATCGTCTCGTGTGATGATGATTCATTGACGGAAAGCGAGAAATTGTGCCGTACTACAGAAAAGGCTGCGGATGGAATTTTTTCCGAACATGGGGGTCATTTTCAGTTTGCGTTAAACTTGATCGTGTCGTGAATAAATAAACGACATAACGACAAACTAGCGGTAAATTACAAACTGAAGGTATCCCAGCAAATCACTTCCACGCCTCTTTTTAACGGAAACTTAAAGTACTACACGGTGACAAGTTTGTAAAACATCCAGATCCAGCAGAATGAAGACGATACGCCCTCTGTGTCCTCAAACTGTAATCAGAACATCTTCTCGCACTTTTCCATTGTTTTAACGTCGCGCCGAACACAATGAGGACTTCGTTTTCAACTCCATTATGTATAGTAAACATTACAAAGCTCTATTCAGAATTATAATTTATGTTAAACTCAGAGACAATTTCTCACGCAGCCTCTAATTAGATGTTGCTATGCAGTTATTATAGCAGCTCGCTAAACGATATATTTTAAGCAATAGGAATTAAAACAATTACCATGATGATATTTTCTAATATAATAACAGCTTTGGCACACATGCTTGACAACTACAAAAGGTTTAAACTTTTTTTTTTTATCCGTTGTCTTTAACATATTGCAGGTATGATGCCAAACAAGCACATCTCTGGAAGACGTATTAGACAATAGAATAATTACCATAATCGTGATTATTTTTCTTTCTCTTTTTTTTTTTTCTTGCATTTTAATTAGCTCTATGAAGCTCAATTAAGCTCTTCAGTACGAGCGCCTATTCAGTAAACAGCTGTCCACCTGTCTTCTGGTTCCTGGGAAAAGGCTGCGGCGCCTGTTCACGTCGAGGTACCATCACCAGACCGGGTGGGGGGTTCAGACAAGGCCCCTGCAGCCTGCAGAGGGGCCCTGGTATAAGGGGCGATTAATGCCTCACAGCGGCAGGCCAACAGGGACGACATCAAGGTATGCAAATAGCTGGCTTATCCGAGGTGAAACTTACACAGATGCTATCATTGAAACAGAGTGAAGTAAAATAGTTTGTGGTGAGAAATTTAAAAGTTAGATGCAATAGATAGAATATTCTTTGTTTGAAAAGAGAGAAAAAGATCCATCTAAACACAACATGAATGACACTATCCTCAATAATCCACTCTTACATTTTGTTATCTAGTAAAGATGGGAGACGGCATCAGTTGTTGCCCCAAATGATATATGCTTACACACTAGTGCCACCTAGCAGACTAATAAGTTGTTATAGTGGAGCTCAGGGTGGATGGACGGGTTTACGAAACACCGGACTGCACCACAGGAGGCTGCTGATTGGTTCCCGTTCTATACAGTCAGTTTTAAACCTTGTCTGTTATTATTACGATACCATATTCCTCATTTTAATGAAGCCTTTGTTTAACCCACCAGCTTCCATATTTCCTCAGCCTCTAACCAAACCTTTACTGGAGCACTGTCACATCATAAGAGTGCATTTTCCAAACAGCCATTTTTTCCTCTTTATTTGTTCTATATCACTATATATAACCTACATGGTGGTTCAGGTTAAAGAAGTTGAATATGTGTGACATTTTCAGACATTAATTGATTCCTACAAGCTGTGGAGAGCTGGTGTTGAACTAAATTTCTGAATTTTGTGGCGTGAGTTCTGTCCTTCAAGTGGTAGCTTTAAATGAAGGTCGTGGGAGTTTACTGAAGTTCTGCTTCACTAATAGAGCAAGTTGCCATTTCTCCTTTATTATAATAGTTGCTTTATTACTACATCATGACATACAGTTTCTGTTTTACGTTCATATAGGGTATGAACTGAACTTTTTTGTGTACTCTAATATTTTTGATTAACTCATTCATAAAGGAGAGTGTCTGTTTTCCAAGTGTCACCATTAGCATCGTATTCATGTATTCATAGTGCAAATTAAAGACATCTTGTGAATATATTTCATGACTTTTTTTTCTTGATATTTTTGCTTCCGTTATTAGAGATAAATGCACTTGTGGTTTTTCCAGGATTCTTTCTTTGGTGCATCTGTATCATGAGAAGACTTTAGTTCGGTAAACCATTGAAACACCAGGAATATTTTTGTAAATGTGCTGATAATCATGAAACAAGATTTGAATTTAGATAGATGACATTGTGGATAATCCTCCTCACTGGACAGTTTTTCTCTGATCACCGAGAACCAGCAACAGTCAAAGGAACAAGTTATTTCAGTTTGCCAGATCATGCTGTATCATAATGTATACACCCAGAGTGAACCCTGTTGAGTCTGAGCATCCGCCAGCATATGCAAAGAACGCACAAGTGGGTTGTTTTTTTTTGATACTGCTTCCTTAGTGGCATTAATCACCTCTCATACACAGGCCCCCGAAGAGACCACATCTTACAAGGACACCCGCTTTCTTCGGCTGTTTCATCCTCAAAAGTAAAACTGTGTAAATTACTCAGCCAGAGACAAACCCCATCTGGATTGGAAGCGTTAACCCCTTCTGCCGTGATTGCTACACAGTCATTAAGCCTTCAAGAAAATAGGACTAATGATGACTGGCCTTCATCATAACAAGCGGAGACTTGATTGCACAGCCACTTGCCTCCATCCCACATTTTTTTCTTATAAAATTACTGAATCTTATAATAGTCTGAATAGCACCAGACTTCTGTATATGTGTGATTCTGACAGTGAATTATGGTGATTACTGCGTTTCACCCTTGATTATAAGGCAACACGTACATTTGATGTTAAGTAATAAATGAGACACAACAAACTTTAGAACTGTTTATTTTGCCAAAAAAAAAAAAAATCTGATATTGTGTTTCAAAATAATGTTACATAACATGGTTTCAAACATTTGATGCAGCTATCGGCCAATCTAAAAAAAAAAAAAATCTATTGAGGTTTGCTTAAAGGTCCGACATACAAATATATAAAGGTACATAACTAACACAGCATTTCACTTCTAGCTAATCACATACAGCTTAATATGAAAAATAAAATTTGCAGAAAATCCCAAACCTAAACTAAAATTCATATGCATTGTTTCGCATGAAATTCTTTATTTGAAATAAAGAAAATAGATTAAACAAACTATACGTTTACTATAAAAATGGAACCTATTCTTTAAATTCTGGTTCCCGCTCAGGCCTTTTTTTTTTTTTTCTTGCTCATTAAATGCAGATTTCTGTCCTCAGAGATTTGTCTTTGGTTTGAACTGGCTGTTTCAATGAAGCTCTGTATCCATGTCTTGGCCTGGTTTAAGGGGGACAGTTAGAAAAACATCTTCCAGCAAATAGACACATCATTTCCCAGTGCAGCCTTTTCACAGGCCTGCAGCACCGAGTCATGCGGCTCCAGATCGACCTCTAGTGGTCGGAGCTGTCCATAAGCATTAATGTTTGGAGAGTTTTAAAAAAAAAGAAGAAAAAAATTCGAGTTTACAGTTTGGCAGTTGACATGAGCACAATATGGGTACACTTTGATTTTTTTTTGTCTTTAGAAACTACAGGGTGTCAAGTGCTGGGATGTTAAAACCTCAGAGTGTGTGTGTGTGTGTGTGTGTGATTCTGTCTTTCGGTGTGTGCGTCTAACAGTTGAGCTTCTCGGCCTCTTCCGTCCTCACGTCGGTCATCTGGTCCTCGTGACTCTCCTCCTCTCCGGGCACCTGAGACAGAAAAGACAGGAGGAGATAATTGAGTTTGTAGACTTTTATGACCTCATCTGGTCTCTAACATCCTCTCATTTTCCAGACTAAATCCGGCGTAACTGTCGTGTTTCCAGGTGCACGTTAGCAACAGCTTTCTGGTTGTTGTGGTGCTGTGTCTGTAAATGTCTCTCTGAAGTGCTGTATGCACTACGCTTTTGTCTTTTGTTTCTGATTTTTATTTAAAACTTTAAAATGAATACAGATGATATTAAGGGTGGAAAACTGAATTGTCTGATGTTATTTATGCAAGAAGAAGAAAAAGGAATCCATCAGATATACCAAAGACGAATTGTAGAAATGAAATAAAATGAAATCATTGCAAAAGATTTGGAAAATATTGGCTCTGTGCACTTAGACGTACATTTATTTTCAGTCTCTTAAGCTGGAGGTCATACTCTATGGATTTAGGAATAAAATTCAAAGGACAATTTAATTAGAATATCAATTTAGTGTTTTTATATGAAAAGAAAATGTCAATTTTTTGTAAAACTGTCATATATCAGAAGAAAAGTGGACACTATCTACATTTATTTCTATAGAATGCAAACAGTCTATCGTATGTACACCTCAATATGTACGTAAACATAAAAACCAAAAGACTGATGAGCGACATGTTGTACAATCCGCTGGTGGGAAATCGAAATGACGTCAGCCCATAGTGAAAAGGCCTGACATCATCCAGGAGGGATCCTGTTCCTGTAAACCACCTGGTTGATGACACTGTGAGGTGGCGGATTTGCGCCACCTGGTGGTCAAATAGCACCACTGCCTCATCTGACAGAGATCAGCAGCGGCAGAGTCACGGACATCTGATTGTTGGGGCAATGTCACCATCTTGTGGCTTTAAAATTAAATGCTGCACACTTTCACACCACGAAAGGCTGATGGGGACATAGATTCATGTTTGTGCTCTTTCTTCGAGCTTTAAATGGTGTAATTTGATGCCATGTATAACTATACTTCACATGTCTAAAGTCTATCAAACGGAAACTGATTAGGAAATGAGTGATAAACTATTAGAGAAATACAGTCCGAAGATGTAAACTGTGATCAGCATTTATGTTAAGGATCCCTAATTATATAATAATCTCCTGGAAATCTTTTTCATGTCCTTTGGTGCCAGTCATAATAAAGTCAAGCTCTTTCCTGAAGAAACTAATCCATCTCACCTCCCAGTAGATGCTGTCCTCAAAGCAGATGGTGTCAGGAGGCTGGCCGAAGATGGGCAGCTTCAAAATGAAACCTAAACACAAGATAGGGGATTGTTTGTATCGAGCAAATGAATATCACATGGGAAATTAGGCCAGTATTACTTGCATTAATGAAAGTACATATCTGCCCGTTAGTGTTTTATTGGAAAAGAAAAAAAGCTTCCAAGTTGTCCATCCATTATCTCTATACCGCTTAATCCTCACTAGGGTCATGGGGGGCTGGAGTCTATCCCGGCTGACTCAGGGTGAAGGCAGGTTCACCTGGACAGGTCACCAGTCTATCACAGGGCTACACTTAGAGACAGACAACCAAGCACACTCACATTCACACCTACGGACAATTTAGAATCACCAATTAACCTCAACATGTTTTTGGACTGTGTGGGAGGAAGCCGGAGAACCCGGAGAGAACCCACGGGGACTTCCTAGTTGTTGTTTCAATTAGTTGACGTGCTTCACTTGAAAATACATTTACTAAGATGCTGCTTAAACATATTCCAATAAACTAACTTTTTGGACTTTTAGGCCTGCAAGTCACCAAATCAGTGAAATGCAACTCCAGTTTGTGTACTCGTCCTGCTTAGAAGAGTTGTGATTCATCAGAATAATTAAGACGAGATGCACTGCTTACCAACAATAGCTCCTCCCAGCAGGGCGATGCCCAGAGTGACAGCAAGGGAAATGGCCTGAATGCCACCTTGGTAAGATGCTTCTTTTCCATCTGCTATCATAGGGAACACGTCTTCCAGACTGAAACACACACAAAGGGACAACAGAGTCAACTCAGCTCACATTTAATGCAACTGTTCCAACTACACTTCAGAAGTATGTGGACACGGTTGACGGGATTATACAGTATAGCACAGAGTCTTTTCCAGGTACCTACATGCTGTTTTTGAGCTAAATGAGAAACTAAAAACACACACCCGCACTCAGATATTATCTCATTCAAACTGCTTATAAAAGAAAAATGTGGACATTCAGGACAAACCCCTTTTGGTTATTTCGTCTCAAGTTAAGGCTTGTTAGAGTTTCTTACTTTTACTCATGATACTTGTTGGCAAACTCTCCTTATGGTGTGTAGTTTACAAAGTGGGTGACCACAGATCTGACTTGAGGAAAATGTGTCACATCAGATGAAAGCACAAACTGTTTACCCGTCGCCATAAACGTCTTTGGTTGCCACAGCAGCGGTGACTGCTCCAACAATAGCACCCAGAATGCCAGGCATGCCGTGCAGGTTGTGAACGCCACAGGTGTCTTGGATCTTCAGCTTGTCCTCCAGGATGGGCTGATGTGGGGGAAGAGAAGACTCATTATGTGGCAAAGGAAGGGTGAAAGTGGACATCAAATCCCACACAACACACGTTTAACTGTATCCTCTATGTTTTCTGAATGTAAAACCGGGACAGTGATTTGCATGTTGTGTTAGGTTTACGATACCGGTGCTATAAAATATCCCAGATCCATTCATACAAACTAGATTTGCAGGTGCACTGAAATGTTTGTGTATAAAAAAAACATTTTTAGCTGAATGTGCATTCTTTAGAGGCCGACTTTTGCCATTCTCCCCTCACAGCTCTGCCTTTCACGTGCATCATATCTCTTCTTACTTAGCTAATAAACATAAAATGCTGAATCATGCTTACTGAGAGGTACTTGAAGCCCAGAACGGAGATGATGCCGGCCAGGAAACCGACAATCATGGAGCCGTAAGGCGTCAGCATCATTTCACCAGCTGTTCCTGCTGCGACTCCACCGGCCAGGGCGGCGTTTTGAATGTGCACCTAAAACACAGACAATAAGCGTTGGTACTCTTAATACTGCATCTGTAAAGTACATATTGATGCTGCAACTACTGCTCTGCATGGCGCCTGAACGCTACAGTGTGTGATTTATTTTCAAAAACCTCGGAGCCAACATTCCTCCGCCTGTCTGTCACTTTTAAACAAAGGGTTACTGTTGAGCTTCTACGAGTACTAGTGAGAACATTTCTGGTTTTCAGGAGAGAGTTTTTAAATGTGGCTACCTGTGAGCAGAACCGATTTCACAGGTACATTAAGGGACTGGAAGTCATTATTTCTAAAAATCCTGCTAACAGCTGACTCAGCCGGCTGACTCAGCAGTTCAAAAGCTACGAAACGCCAACAATTAGAAACAAACTCGATGACCGACACTTGAGGCTTGAAGCAGACACCGAATAAACACACAGAACATTTATCAGTTTATGGTTTTGTCACTTTAAAATCGGCACATAAGCTTCCTGTGCATACAGCTGAATTACAGGCCGACTTTATGATGAATCTGATGCACATAAATTAAAGGTAATCAGGTTCGGTCATAAACACAACAAACATGCAAACGTATGAACATAAGTGTCTCATTTTTAAAGAAAAGCATCTTTTGTAAGCGTTTAATTCTATTTTGTAGATTTTGAAGAATCTATTAAAGATTAATTTGAGCAAACAAACATCTATTTTGTGATCAAAAACTCTGTTTGTGGCGCCCCTGTAGCTCTCCTAGTTGAGCGGGCGACCCATGAACAGGCGTTGTTGTCCCTGATGCAACGGTCGTGGGTTCGACTCCTGCTCATGACCCTTTGCTGCAGGTCTCTCCCTCTTTCC
This sequence comes from Stegastes partitus, assembly GCF_000690725.1. Lineage (NCBI taxonomy): Eukaryota > Metazoa > Chordata > Actinopteri > Pomacentridae > Stegastes > Stegastes partitus. Next base: position 242,287 of record NW_007578648.1, on the reverse strand, counting down.
TGTCTCTCTCTATCGCTCTAAATAAAGGCAAAAGCCCAAAATATTTATTTTAAAAACTCTGTCAGTGTGTGTTCACTGTTTTCCATGTTAACGTCTGTGCTGTTTTATTCTCAAATTCTATTTTTTGCTTCACTTGAATTGCTGCAGGAAGTTTATCATATCTAGAAAAATATCTGTTTGTTTTTCGTGTGGGGTAGTAACTTAGTAGCTTGCAAAGCTGTCCCACTGTGCCCTCTTTTCCTGGAAAGTTTGCACAAAATCCTGGCTGTATTTTCCAGCCTGTGGCGACTAAGTGCCTGAACAATAAGGAAATAAAGGTGCGCACAGCTGCAGGGGGGAGCGACTTGAAAAATGCACGTACGTAACAGATGAGACGCTCTGATTTGCGACATGCTGCAGCCTCGTTCACACCACGTGGCTGCAAACAGGTGGAACGTATCAGAGACGAGCCGATTCCTTCAGGTGATTAGCTTGTCTTCACTATCAACAGGCTACACTGTTCACAGTCACTGAATATATTTCCCTCCCGAGCTTTTGATTCCTATCAGCGCAGGGACGTCACTTCTTGATTTCAAGTTGATTTACTGTCGACAGATGAGCCCGACAGCGAGGGTTCATGTGACTTTGAATTTTTTCGGGGGTGTGAACCTTCGTGTGATTTATTCATCAGCTCTTGAGAAACTCTGTCATGTGTTTTGATGGCTGATAAGCTGAGATCCACCCTGCTGACACTAAATCAAGATGTTACGAAAACCTTCCGAGTTTTTTCAGTCCTCTGTCTTTATTTCAGCACCTTTACCTTTTGCTAGACTAACTAGGGCGACCATATTTTATCTTTTTGAAAACCAGGACACTCGTTCTGGCAACGAGACACTCAAATGATACTCAAAGTTTACTGAAAGATGCCTTAAAATTTCAATGCATTTAAAACATGCCTCCTCCAGGACGGGACCAGGACATTTTCATCGGTTTATAAAAAACAATCAGGACGGCCGGGTGAAAACGGGACGTGTTCTGGGAAAATAGGACATTTAGTCACACTGAACAACCATCATGTTTGACTGCGGTGGTGAATCCCAGAAGATTCTTATTTTTTGATTCTGGAAACCACCATTTAGTTCAGGAATCCTGTGTTCTCACCATGTCCAGCTTGCCATCGTGAGCTGTGAGGGAGGACATGGCGTAAGTGGACAGAGTGCAGGCTGCCAGGGAGTAGTAGGTGTTCAGGGCCGTGCGGTGCTGGTCGTCTCCGTGAGCGGTGATGGCCGAGTTGAAGCTGGGCCAGAACATCCACAGGTAGATGGTACCTATGTGTAGTAGAGACAACATTTCAGTGGTTTACTCCTGCAAATGCTGTTAGTGACAGCACTGCAAAATAGCCCCAATACTGGAAATGCTCATGTTTAACTCCCAGTTTTGACACCAGGAATGAAACCACAGAACGAGAGAAGGCTAAGACGCACGCTGTAGTATACGACTGTGTATTTTATGGTGGGTGTCTACCAGATGTTTGATGTTGACAGAGAATGTGGTAAGAGATATTTACCGATCATGGCAAACATGTCAGAGTGGTAGACTGAGCTGTTCCTGTGTTTGCTCTTGTCCAGGTTGGGCCGGTACAAGACTCGAGTCACCATCAGGCCGAAGTAGGCTCCAAATGTGTGGATGGTCATGGAGCCTCCAGCGTCCTTGGTCTGGAACAAAGTTAATCCACAATTTGGTTTTTAAAACTTTGTTAAGCACAGAACTAGAGATGATGAAGATAGTTGCAAATACAGGCAGAGAAAGAAGAGTTTGAAGAAGAATTTCTTGACAGTCACAATGAGATTTTTATGAATCTCTTCATACAGTAACTCACCCCCAGAACAGACAGCAGGATGAACTCATTGACGGCAAACAGTGTGACCTCGAACAGCGCCATGATGAGCAGCTGAACGGGGCTGGTTTTACCCAGAACAGCTCCAAATGAGATCAGAACAGAGCCGGTGCAGAAATCAGCGTTGATCATGCTGAAAGACGAGTCGAAGAGGAGATGTTACTACAGTACACTGCACAGGTCATGGACGATATGACAAAGGTACATTTATTCTTTGGTAATGCAGGTATTCTGTGTTTTCTGTGCTTGTGACCTATTCAGCAAAATTTTTTATCAGGGATTGTAGAATTATTGCCAAACTACATGTATAGTAACCACATTTACCCTCAACATCTTTATTGTTTTTGAAGAACAACACAGTGAACAGGCAGAGTTACTTGCTTGCTGGTGAACATCGTTGTGTATTTTGCAGCTAAAGATATTTTTCTCAGGAATTGACAGACAGCTGATATTAAAATGAGATAATACTGTCCTAGAATATATCAGGTTGCTTGAAAAATGTCAGCGCTTGCCGTGTTTACAACTTGTTCCATTTCCCCAAGTGGCTAAAAATCAATTAAGGCAACTTTATTAGCAAGATAAGCAACTTAAAGACATTTAAATAGACCTTTAATTAGCTGAGCAATAAACACTACAAAGTAGACAGTTAGAAAACTAATGAATGAACAGCTCTCATGGTTTATGTGAAGCTCTTTGTCCTACATTTATTTTAAGGATGGACTATAAAATAAAACCTTTGCTGACTGATGTGTGAAACAAAAGCTGACATTATGAACTTCATCAAATTGCTATTAGACTAATAATAAAACTCCATTCAAGGACGAGACCCTCTTTGGAAATCTGAACAAACACCGTTTTGTTTTTGAATTAGTCTGTGTAACCTATGACACGTGTAGCACTGAGCTGCTGTCATCGTGTGGCAACAGTTAAAAGTAAGAAGAATGAAAGAAAGCAGTTTGTTTACGTATGTGTGTGTTGCCTCAGGATGTGTACAGGCCAGCTTTGAAGTGCAGTTACAAGGAGTGAGAGTGGAATACAATATACTGAATATGCAAAATGTGTAAATGACTTCTGTGTGTTCATGTCTGTTTGTGTGTTTATCACAAACCTCTCCACCCCAATGTGAATCTTGCCTCCATGCATGCCGTGGAAGAAACCCTGCATAAGTGTGGCCCACTGCAACGCAAAGGCTGCAATGAGGAAGTTGAATCCCACGCTGCTGAAGCCGTAGCGCTGCAGGAAGGTCATGAGGAAGCCGAAACCGATGAAGATCATCACATGCACGTCCTGGAAACCTGCACGTTGTAGAAAACACGAGTTAAACTTTAGGAGCTCATGAACCCGAAAGACCAAAACTAGATCTGAGTTGTTACGGCCTTTAGGCAAGACTTTAAACTGGTTTAACGCCTGCTGATAAGACAGCAACTTTTGCAAATAAATCCTTGTGGATTTACACTTTGTAGGTTCAATTCGAGTTCCACAAGAATCACATCTGGATCCACTGCTTTACAGGTTTAAAAACAAAAACCTCCAGGGTTCAACTGTGAGTTCAGTGTTAAGTTTCTTTGCTATGCAGATGACACCAAACTCTCTTTGGGTGTTGAACCTGGATGTCTCAGCCCTAAAAGCTGCTTAAAAAACTGCATTTACAAACATGAGTGATCAAAAATGTAATACACAATTTTGGCTAATTACTCCTCAGACAATAAAAGAGGAAAAAATAATAATTTTGTTAACTGTTTGAAACAATGGCTTGTAAAATGTCAGAAAATTGTGTCAGTGGACAAAATACAACAAAAGTGGGGAAAAGCAGTAAATGAGAAGCTAAAATCTAAGAATTTATTGTTTCAGCGTATTAAATATAATTTGTAAAAATCATTTACATGCTACACAATTGTAATTAATTATGATATTAAATAATAACAGCAGTTCTTTAGTCTTGTTAAAGTGGTAGTGCTACTTCTGTAAGTTTTCCTCCCGCTCTGCATTGATTAGTAACTTTTTGAGGATTTTGTTCTTTTTTGTTGTTGTTGTATTTATCTTTGTTAGATAGTGTATATGGCTGCAAGGTGGCTCGGTGGTTAGCATCGTCGCCAGTCAAGAAGGTGGCCAGTTCACCTGGGATCTTTCTGCATGGAGTCTACATGTTCTCCTCGTGCAGCGTGGGTTCTTTTCGGGTTAACCACAATCCAAAAACATGTTGAGGTTAATTGGTGATTCTAAATTGTCTGTAGGTGTGAATATGAGTGTGCTTGGTTGTCTGTCTCTAAGTGTAGCCCTGTGATAGACTGGTGACTTGTCCAGGTGTCCCCTGCCTTCACCCTGAGTCAGCTGGGATAGACTCCAGCCCCCCATGACCCCAGTGGGGATTAAGCGGTGTATAGATAATGGATGGATAGACAGTCTATAGACAAATCAGACCGTTGCTTCCATGTGCTATGTACATGTGCTAACCACCTCTCCGTTTTTATTTAAACTTAAACTTAGACAACAAACTTAATGGCAAAAAAAGTTTATAGATAATAAATAAATGCTTACAGGTGACATTAAAATTTTTCTTTTGTTCCCTGTCAGTTAAACCTCTAGCGGTAGTTCACTATGTGCTGACAGCACTTAGGGAGGATGCCAGTAATTTAGATCAACCTCAAATGTTCTCCTCAAGAGCCTCTGTCAACAAAAGCACCCACTCACTGCCCACAACTGTGTCACTTGAGGGCTTTGTCATTAAAATCAGGCTTTCTCTCTGAATGAGCAGTTACATAAGCTTTGGTAAACTGGGACATCAGGTTCACTTGTGTGTCCGTCCTGTACAGTGGGACTCACGTAAAGCGGTTTTCCGTAAAGACATTCATACTTGGAAACTCATTGCTTCGTAAGTTATTATTTAAAGTTGCATTTTTAACGCAGTTGGTTCGCTCTGTTCACACACTTTCACCTCATGTAGCAGCGATTGATTATCGGTCCATTCTGGATCTAAACTCTCTGAACTTGCACCCCGATGCTTCCTCTTGGTTCACACAGTTTGAGAGCATTGCTTTCTAACTCTCATTATTTGTCCCAAACTGCCATGCACAATATTGCACTGTGCCCTGGCTGCGGTCGCCATGGTGACAGTTAATTGGCATGGCCACGCGGAGGTGTTGCCAGCGTCCCCGTTGGCATTTTGGCCCAGATACGCGCGGTTCCCAGTGGCCCAGGAGGACATCATACAATAAAAGCAATAACAGGCTCTGTGGGGTAGATTTAGAGTCTGACTGTCATCAGATTTCAGTAATAATAATTTAAGCAACCATACGCCTTAAATTTCACCACAGTGAGTTGATGTCGCAAGATTGAGTTATTTCATTACCATCAGTTAAACAGGAAAGTGGAAGAGCATTTAAACCAATATGTGGCAATAAAACTCAGCAGATAAAAACAAATAGAGTATGGGTTAGGTATTTTACTGCCTCCTAAAATTACCTTAATCAACCTGTTTTTTGTTTTTTCGCAAATTATTTGTTTTTTTTTTTCTTTAGTCTACCTGTCGACACATTGACAAATATATTTCTACTCAGACAGAAGCAGCAATTTCTTAATTACTAGCAATTTAAAAGGAATGTTTTTTTTCCGCTGTAGGCAACAATGTTTAACCTGTGACCTCTCAGACAGCCACAGGACAGCCTCTTTCATCACCGCTTTGTTCACCTTCAGGTGATCTGTTGTGCAAGAGGGAGGCTCGCGAGGCATATTGTCAGCAGACATACCATCATTATCTCACAGGAGGGCATAGAACCGACATTACCTGGATTGCAAGACCACCAACAGTGGATTTACAATCTGCACAGTCTCCTGCTTGTGTCAAAAAGAGAGCGAGAGAAAAAAAGGATTTACGTGTCCAGTAGAGTGTGAACTTGTCTGTTTATTGTACAGTTTTTTTTCGGGCATGCAATCAGGATGGAGATGAAGGTTGTGTACACTTCTGTGAGAGATGAAGGTGAACTCCTGGTTCAGCTCTTGTGACAATAAAGGTGTGGGGTTAAACATTATCTGACACCATTAAATCTAACAGCTCTTTACTCTCTGCCTTTATTTTTCTAATCTTGGACAGCCGTCAGTGGTTTAAAGCAGTGGAGGAGAGACAATTTGCCTTTTGTTCAAAGCTTTAAAACAACATCCTGACTGCTTTTCATCATGTGGCTGTGCAAAAGCAAATGTCTGTTTGTTAGAAATAAAGGTGGGAGTATTGTGATGTTTTTGTCTCTCTCATATGATCTCAGACAGGTGGCTGGGTTGGATGGTTCAGGGAGTAAAATGCTGGACTCTGACACAAGGACCTGCTGTTCACATCCTGTGTCTCATACTGTATGGGTCCATTTAGAGGACGGGCAATCTATTTTGTCATTTAGGTTAAAGATACTGTTGGTTAAGAATGAATCCTGTTAATGATTCTCACAAGGAAATTCAACCAAGTGCACTAATGACAGAAAAAAAAGCAAGACAGAGTCTGCAGCCAGTCTAACGACTCCAAGAAGCCGTACTTTTGCTGAATGCTGACATCGGCACGCCAGCACACAGAGACCATACCAACATACCGATGCAATCATGTCCTTAGTTTACCATTTTAGCATGCTAACGTTTGCTGATTAGGATTTAACACAAAGGACAGCTAATGCTGATTCCTATCTGTTTGCAAATGTGATTAGTTTGTAGGTATTTGGTCATAAATCAAAGTAAAGAACAAATAAACTCTTTGACCTGGAGATGCTGCTCAATGAGGGTCAGCAAAGTTATTATCCTGAGGGGAACATCAATGTCTCCACAAAATGCCAACCTGCTGGTGGCGCTGGAGGAGAAGTCAAGAGGTCACTTCTCGTGAGCTGCAAAAACTTGAGTGTCTGTGCAAAACGTCTGCGTTTCATTCCACAGATATTGACTGTTTCCATGTGGAGTTAAGGGGTGGCCCAACCCGACATTAGCCTTCCTATTAGCTGTGTTATGAGAGGACTGATGATGCATTTTGATCTGCAACATGTGATTAAGATTTCTGATGTAAAATTTAGACAGTTTCTTGGCCAGAAGACTTTGTGTAGCAGTTCACAGGGGACTTATCGTGCAGGTTGCAGGTCTAAATGCAGGCTCATTTGACCATTTTGGCTTTTATGTGTTGATGCATTTGCTGCATTTTAGGCCTTTTAAACAACCAAAGCTGTTAGTTTTGCACTTAGACATCATGATTATATCACGTTAGGTTATGCATTATGCTGTATTTCATTTGCAGTTGCAGTTTCAGAGACCTTTTTAGCTTCATTAGAAAACATTTAAGTGAAAGAATGATGCTGAAAAGAACTGCATAAATACTGACAGATGCAGATGTGTGTGTGCAATACCCTGCACGTAAGCTCAGCCTGAGCTCAGCTTAGTTACTCACAGGTGAAAAGTTCAGTGACTGACAGGAAGAAGGCAGGAACAACGCTACAGTTAGAGATTTAAACTGTGTTAAGTAAGAAAAGAGCGCTCATCTCTCTACATTCCCATCGTTCTTTGCTTTGCCCGCAGGACAGCACACACCTGAGAACGAGAGAGACGCCGATAGGGAAAGCACTGACGGTGTGTGACTTGTTAAGACGCGCCCACCGGCCCTCGGTCAGGTTAGTTAAGGTTTGTTAAGGTGGAGCTGCATCGTCGGACAAGCGGCTCAGTGGCTGAAAGAGCAAAACTTGAAGTTTCTGTTTGATTTTTGCAGAAATGGAAGTGCTGTTTAATTGTGATATGACACAAAACCTGATTATTGTATCAAAAAATCTAGATATATGTATGTATATATGATCTAGATATGCAAACACTTGTTTATTTAAATTGCTTTAAGTTATTGGACCCTGAGGAAACGCTCTTTCATCTTGCCTGTACTACTGTGTATGTACAGCAAAATGACAATAAACTATTTGATTTGAAAAAGAAAAAAAAAAGATGGAGGAAGTGCAGTTCTTTTCTATCACATCAGCTGTTGCATATTTGTAGTTGCAAAGATAGCATTTAAAGGACAGGGCTATAGTCTTTTTTAGTCTGACACTTAGGCCTGAATGTCAAACTGACATGCTTAAAAACAACTTTAAGTTTTGTGTACACAGTTTGTAACTTGATTTTTTTTCTATGAATGCAGTAATGAGCATGGTACAGAAAAAAAAACAGACAGAAGGCGTCTTTCTACACCATCAATTCATATAAATCAGGAAACTAATGACGAGCGAGGCCAATGGATCAGCTTCTATGGGACAGCAGCGGACTGGAAGACAACTCCATGAAATGTCCACTCACACAAAGAATAGGACTCATCCAATTAGGGGGGAAGAGAGCTGCTGTGATGCAACTCAGCAGTTTCTTGTCCTTTTTACACAGAACACAACACTTCAGAGACAAGATGACGGTGTTAATGTGCTGACAAAAGAACAGGTTGCGTGCAGGCTCTGCATACTTACAAGTGTGTGAAAATCACTGAGGGAGCGTGTAGGAAAGAGCAAGATTTCAGTGTTAGTGAGTTATTTTCAGTAGGATTAGAAAGACAAACAGTCTGCAGTGCTAGGAAAGGGATGCACATTTTGGAAAGGCCACACCCCAACAACAACAACAACAGGCAATAAAAACAGCAAAATTACTACTTTACTTTAATATTTGGTCCTTTGCATTGTGGTGAGCTAGATAGTCATAAATTCAAGCTTTGTAGTTAAAAAACTTAAAATTTATAATGAGGAACTACTGACTCAAACACAACATGTTTACTTAAGGACTGAAGTCTTCATGTTAGAATTCAATAAAATTCAGAATTTTCAACATGTTTTTACACATTTTGTTCTCCTATTCTTAATTCTACCATACTCTGAATGTCCTAAAAAGAAAGGTCAGAGTAGAATGGCATGATGGGAGTTGTAGTTACTGACTAGCATCCTCCAATTAGGATGCAACTGATTCTAAAATTAATAGATTAGTTGCACTGTGGAAAATTAAATTTAACTATTTTAAAATTTTCATCATATTAAGCAGCATCCACACGTACGTCTGGAGTCTTGCTAGATTTATCTTCTAGGTGCTTAAATTTAAAGCGCATCTTGACCTCTGACCCCGACTGCGACCTTAAACCTCCAGACAATCGCAGGACACTCACTTGGGTAGCGGTAGTAGAAGTCATTCTCATAGTCGGAGTGGTTCAGTTTATGCCACTCCCTTGCGTCTGTCTCCTTGTCGTACTGCACCAGCACGCCGAAGAGGATGATGAGGATGATCTCCAGGATGAAGCAGGTGATCGGCAGCTTCAGCCGCATGTTGGTTGCCGAGTCGGTCATGTTTTCTCTCCCGGTGAGACGAGGAGCGGAGGCTCAGTGAGGCTTGATGAGAGGGAGTAAAGATCCAGGACAGAAAGTTGGACACACTCTGTCTCTCTCACACACACACAGGGGTGTCCTCAGTGCAGAGACAAGAGGCTGGTGTGTGTCTGTGTGTGTGTGTGTGGGTGTGTGTGTGTGTGGAAGAACAAGCTCACAGACAACACAGGAGAAGGTCTTACATGTGTGTTTTTGTGCTGGTGGGTCACACCTACCGGGCCTAATAAGGCAGGGTCACTACAAGCCCCGCCTCCTCCTACTGTACTTTTTAAGGTGGGCTGAGGTTCTTCAACTCACCTTGCAAGTTGAGTTTACTTTTTAAACTACATCTTTGGTTTGAATCTTATGTCTTCTGCACTGCAAAGACAAAAGTATGGAATGTAAAGTGTACTTCTTGCATTTTTCATTCTAAAAAAGCAAGAAAAAAAATTCCCTACATATACAGCTGCGCTTTCTATCAGATGCTAGAAAGATAAACTATTTGTTAGCATACAAAAAAGTACAGCCCCCATGAACATGTATCCACCAACTACTTACAACATTAAAATTTAGTCCACAAATTTCATTTTCTTTTCCAAGATTTTCCTTGTAATCTCTGCTGTCGAACACTTTGACTGTTCAGTCTACTCCGCTGCCCTCGCTTCTTATTGTACCCTCATTCTGTCTGGTCATTTTTAACCCATGCTTGTCTGGATAGTACAGGAAACAAAAATATTAGATTGTATTTGAACAAAACTACAGTCACAGTGGCTCAGTGAGAAGCCCAGGGGCCTGAGGGCAGCGAGCACACTCAGGATGTTATGAATATTGATGAATACTGCAATTCATCCTGGGGTGATGAAAGAATGCCAAAAATACCTTTGAGTGAAGTCATCTAGCATTGATTTCTACGCATTACAAATATCTCTGTAAGTTTGAATGACTTTTCTTTTTCCTACTATTGGAGTTGTTATTGTTTGACAAACCTACTGATGACATGCTGATCACAACATGTCAGTAGCTCATGACCTGTTTCCTGTCAAGCACTGAAGTCTGTGGCTGAAAATGAAGCCAAAAACTGCAGTTCAGTGAATGGCCACTTGAGGCTGCCTCTGAGAGTGAGTCACTCTCTATAGACCACCATGTTAAAAAGTCCAAACATATGGCTGAAATAAACACGTTTAAAGCCTGATACAAACAACAGTTTTGGTCTCTATGACTAATTCTTCCATTTGTGGCAACTGTACAGAGGGTGAATTTTTATTTAACACTCCCATCTCAAATGTATTAAGACTTAAAATTATGCACAATTAAGGGTGTGGCTGCTTTGAAGACAGGTGGGTTTGTCACAGGACAGTAAATGGCCCAAACACGTTAGCATGGTTCACCTCAGCTCAGCCCTCGCTCTACCTGGAGGCACTGCCAGGATGGCAAAGTCACAACACTGAGCTGCAAAAGTGCTGTTTAGGAAACCTGTAGGTGATGTCAGAGAGGGTTCATCCATCTTCATATACAGTCTATGGCTCCTAATCAGCTGAACGTATTCTTGCTGTTTATCATATTGCTTTCCAAGTGGTG